>NC_021165.2:67171969-67172889 GCF_000331145.2 Cicer arietinum | reverse complement strand
AAAGATGTCTTTCATCGTCTCTTTTGGAGTTTCCAACCATGTATCAGAGGGTTTGATCATTGTAAACCAGTTGTTTCAGTTGATGGAACATGGTTATATGGGAAGTATCGTGGGACCTTACTAATGGCAATCACTCAGGATGGTGATGGTCATACCATTCCTATAGCATACGCCGTTGTTGAGGGTGAAACATCAGATGGTTGATTTTTCTTCCTCAATCGTCTACGAATGTTTGTCACACCTCAACCCAACCTCTGCTTGATTTCAGATAGACATGAGTCGATTAAAAGTGTTGTTAGGCGTGTAAACAGCAATTGGCATCATGTCTTTTGCGTTCGACATATATCACAAAACTTCATGAGGACCTTCAAAAATGGGCTAATGAAAGATCTTGTAACCAACATGGGTTAGTATTTTTTTTATATATATATCTCACACATATTTTTTTCTTTATAATTTTGTTTTCAAATTGTCTAAACAACATCAACTTTTGTTCATTCAGGATACGCTATGACTCAACCAAGCATCACATACTTTAGAAGACAAATCAGTGATTGGAGTCAAGATGCAGTGAAATGGCTCGACGATATTCCAAAGGAACAATGGCTACAAGCATATGATGAAGGTAGACGTTGGGAACACATGACAACTAACCTTTCTGAGTGCATGAACAATGTATTAAAGGGGACACGCAATCTTCCAATCAGTTCTTTAGTGCAAGCAACATACTATAGAGTGACTGCAAAATTTGAAGAAAGAGGGACACAGGCCCAAGCAATGATGACATGAGGTTTGATTTACTCAAATAAAATCATTGAAAATCTTAACAAGGAACGAGCAATGTCAAATTCCCATGAAGTTGTTATTCACAATCGAGCTCATAGTATATTTACAGTTAAGGAGTTGGTTCGTCCACCAAG
>NC_021165.2:67041267-67171468 GCF_000331145.2 Cicer arietinum | reverse complement strand
TTTATTAATTGATCAAATTCCCTATATATGCCTATTAAATAGTACTACTAATAAAAATAATTTTATAAATGATAAAATAAATTTAATAATTAAAAATAACAAAAATAAAAAAAAAATTCATGTTGAGAAATAGGTATTCAAGAAACCGATTTCCTTTCTTTCTTTAAAAAAAAAAAAAAAAAAAAAAACTTAGTTGAGAAAGTGTAGGAGCAAGAACTAACTTCTAAGAGAAAAAAATACAAACTTTAAAATCAGTGGTATTTTAGTATATAATTTAAAAACAGTGGTATTATGGTATTTAATTATTATTTTAATGATATAATAATAAAAAAAAAGCCTAAAAATGTTAGTTAAATAAAATTGTTATCTTCGAAAAATTAGGAAATGGTGAAGAGTGAGTCCCTAATAACCTCTGTTTTGTAGTCTAGATGAAAAGTATCCTTTTTAGCGTGAGTTCACAAAACAGAAGGAAAGGAAAATGACGATTCCTGCAATGGAATCTGACATCTAAGGTAACCATTCTGCTGAAAATATTGAAAAGCAATATCGCATCGCGTGCAATATGAGTCACCACCACCAGGTAGTACTCTTTTGACTAAACCATTAATTATTCACTTTTGGTATTTTCATCTCCAGTCATACTATTACTAATATTTTTCCTCTCTTGTCTTTTCTTATAATTGCAAACCTTGTGGGGCTACATTTCATCTCTATATCGTTGTTTCGAATCAATGTATACAATTCATTAATTTCATCTCATGTCATTTCTTTGTTCGATTGATGGTATGGGTTGAATTCAAGGATTGGGTCGCAACAAAATTAAAAAGTAACTTTCTCTTTACACACATTAGAGTAAAAAGTGATATGTAACTTTATCGGTTTTTTAATGATTTAAATAAATATTTTGGGTGGTTCTGATAGATAGTGTAATTAATATAAATATCTGCGCGCACCAACGAGCCTGTTTTCCGCCTCCGCAGCAGTTATCATGTGATATACTGTCTTAATACTGACACGATTGATTAATTTCAAAAGAATATACATCCATTTTCGTCTCTTTCGGCCTCTCCTTTTATTGTAAATTCATGCTTCTACACTACTGGTGCTGAGATGGGTGAAAAATAAATAGAGATAAAAAATACGTGAGACTGAAATAGAAATTTGAGGAATATAAATTTGAGATTTTATTATTTATTTAATTTTAAATAAATAATTTAGTTATTTTTTTTATTTGATCTTTTATTTAATTTTAAATAATAATTTGATTTTTTATATCCTAAAATATCAATAATTTTATTATTTTTTTATAAAAATTCAAAAAAATTATTATTATCTTCAATCAAAACTCATAAGAGTAGTAATTATTTTCAACAAAAACTATATTTTTAACAAATTCATAATTTTAAATTTTCAAATAAACTCATAATTTTATCTCTAACAACAATATTAAATAAATAACTTACATTTTAAGATTTAAGTTAGAAATTTGATTTGAAGAATGATATAAAAAAGAAAAAGATAATATTATATTCATGATTTGGGGATTAAATTTTAAAGTGTGATTTCTTTATTTGGTGTTGATGTTGTTGTTGTTGTTGTTGTTGAAGATTAAAATATGAGTATATTTGAATATTTTGAGTTATGGATTTGATAAATATATGAATTTTCTTGAAATTGATAATGAATTTTTTGTATTTTGTTCGAATATGACGATAATTTTCCGTAAAAAATGATAATATTATTGATATTTTAATAATATAAATGATCATAATGTTACTTAAAATTTAAAAAGTAATCAAATTGGGAAGAAAAAAAAAAGATAAATGACTAAATTGTCATATGAAATTAAGTTTAAGAAATCGTATGAATTATTTAACCTATTTTATAAGAGTAAAATGATATACAATTTCAATATAAAATAATTTTATACATATATCCAATAACAATCTTGTATTTTGTTAAATTATTACTTCATACCACTTTAATATTATAAGTGAGATGATTTTCATTTGATGTCTAAATGTGCATAGTTATTAAACTCTCACTAGAGTGACTTGTACGTAAAATAAAATGAGCGATTCTATATAAATTCATGTAAAGTTTTATCTCTTGTTAATGTGATAGTTGAATTTTTCTTAATATATTTGTTCACGTTTAACACTATTAAGTTTGATGCGTGAACATAAATTATAAGTAACTCGATTGATAAACTCTAATATTATCTTAAATTTTTATATTTAGTGTAACTCGTTGTCACAAAATCGACTTTTAAAATGAGGAATATCATTATTTATAAATTGTTATACACGAGTGTCTCCTATCAATATAAAACTTAAGATTTTCTTAATATTCTAATTCATATACACTAAATTTTTTTAAAAACAGGAGAGATAGAATTGGAAATTAGTTAAAAAGTGAGGTTTCGAACGATTTCTTCTCATTCAAGAGAAATAATTTTGGTGGGTTCACACCTTTTTACTCACTCTTTTTCTCTCACATTTCTCTCCTACCAAACAACAAAAGTATCGTTACTCCCCAACTACTATTTCACAAACTTCAATCAAAACAAACACACACTCTACGGCAATTGGGTCTCAACCCCATTACATATGGACAAAAAAAAAATCCATAACACATAAAGTAAACATGAAAAATAAAATTGGAATATTCTTAAAAATTTCAAGGAGAATTTTGAGATATAGAAGTTTCACTCATAATTTTCTTGATATATATATATATATATATGGCATTTATTGGCTTTTATCATAAAACTTTTTTTGGATTATTAATGTCTTTAATCAGCTTTTACATTATTATAATGGTTAATTATTTATCAAAAAATAAATAATTATTCATCTTTAAATAATTAATTGAAACTAGCATATATATTTTAATAGGTTTGGTTGAAATTGAATTATTTTAGAAATTGTCTTGGATTGACTAGTATTGTAAAGGAATAGATAGGCCAATACTACATATAGATTAAAGTATTTTGTTATAAGATGCATCAGTCAGAAATATTTTAAGTTGTATATGATTTTCTTCACATAGTTCAGATATTTACTTTGGAAAGTATTTATTTTTTTAGAGTCCTAGAGTATTTGAGAGAAATCTATGTGTAGTAAAAATTTCTACAAAGTGTTTATTTATTTGCTGTCATTAGAGAATGGTCGTGGTTTTTCTCTGACACATTATATTTTTGTATTTGATTGTACTTCTTCAATTATTCCATGTCAGTTTCATCGAGTGATATCAAAGCTTTGGTTTCATCAATGAAAATTGAATTCTTAGTATGTTATGTAGTTGTAGCATTGACTGATCTTCCATATCAGAAAAGAAGTGTAATATTGTGAAAGCGTTGTTTGAAAAATTTATGTCTAGGAAATAGTTGGTACTTAAGTGGTCTTTCTTGACTCACATTTATTTTCTAGAAACCTTGAAGTAAAAAATGTCAATCACAAGAAAGGGGGATTTGAATAGTGATTCCCTTAAAAATTAATTCATGTTTCTGATTTAAAATTAACTCAAGATTAATCTTGGTTTCAAAAACAACAAAAGCATAACGAACAGAAATTATTTCTACGTGATTTGTGCTAGTGAGTGAGAAACAAATAAGGATAAGGAGAAGAGAATCACACAGTAATGTATCATGGTTCACCTAAGATAGACTACGTTCAATCCTCATAATTTGTGAGCTTCTCCACTAATGTACTTGAATAAGAACATTTTTGTTTTTCACACAAACTTTCTTGATCACTTTTGATCAGTTACAATGTTCACATTGCGACCTTGAAATGGTTTTTTACAATTACCTTTCAGTCCAGAAAATATTTTTACAAGTCACCTTTTAATCACAAAAATGATTTTTACAAACCACTCAAACTATCTTTAAGAATATAGTCTTGAGTTTCAAATGAATTATTGAAAGAAGGTTGATGGATCAAAATCTACTCAACATTTGTTTGAATTTGATTTTCAGTAGAAAACTCAGTAAAAGGATCCTTGAATCTGGTGAAAGAGTCTTGGAGCTTGAAACTCAGTATATGATTGTTTAAATGATTAATTGTTTGTACTTGAAACTCTTGTCGTTATTTTGACCTTGAAGTTTCTTTTATAGGCGTGATGAAGGTTGATGACAACTCATGTAGTCGTTAATTATTAAGTTGTTCAGATTGATCTTTTAATAGACATATGTTCTATTTTATCAAGAAAGTTCATGCTTTATAACCATAATGTTCTTTGTTTCTGCTTTGAGTGAGTGCTGGACTGAAATCATTTGACAGTTGTTTGGTGTCAGTTTTTTCTACTTTGTACTCAAGTTGTCTTTCTATAGAGATGCAACATTAGTGTCCTCTTTGTCCTTGATGTCCTAGTTGTAATTGTTTCATAGGCCATTTATCTAGAGATTGATTTTGTTATGGTTCTTGATGTTGCTTTTCTACTTTTAATCATTTGTACTTGATCATGGTTCTAAGTTGTCGTGATGTTTAATTCACTTAAAATATGGGATTGATTAATTTTATTTTTAGAACAAATTGTATATAATGATCTTGTATAAAAAGGCTTAAACTTTCACAAATCAGAATGATCTTAGTTTGACTGGTGCATGGTTGTTGTATGTATGCAGTTGCATTGTCAAGTTTTGCTAGGAAGTTTGTCATAGAGAAATTTAACAGAAGAATAAATTTTGGTTTTTGGAAAACTAAAATCAACAATTTTTTGATATAATCATAATTACACAAGATATTGATCAATACATGAGCATTTGTTGATACTAATGCAATTTGTGTCGTGAAATCATGTTGATAGTTTTTTATATCCTAAAATATTTGGACGACTTAACTTCAAGTAAAAAAATTTCAACTGATTTAACTTCAAGTGAAAATTATTAGAGCAATTTAGCTTCAAGTAAAAATTCTTAAAGTGATTTAGCTTTAAATGAAGTATACTTATAATGATAGAGTATGATAGTTTTTATGAACTGTGATTGTTGGTATAAATAATTAAAGTTAAAGATGCATAAATTTCAACCAATGTGAAGATTGTTTGATTTGATTGAAATTGAATTATCTTGTAAAATGTCTCTTATTGCCTAGTATTGGAAAAGAAGAGGAGATTAAATGGACTATAGTTCTTTGTAACAAAGACAAAAATATTTCAAACTTGTACTTGATTTTTTTTTCCGGTTATACTCATGTGTTATAGTGTTGTGAAATATACTTAAAGTATTTGCTTTAGAGACTCATGTCTCTCCCTCTTATCTCTCTCCATCCTTTTTTATCCTACCTCTCATTTATTAATATCACACACACATACACACGAATACACAATTGTTTGTTTTGTACATAATCATCAAATACAATGGAATACACAAGGGCGAATCCACTATAGAACTAATTAATGGGGCTCTTGCCCACACAAGAAAATCTATTTAAATTACTTATTATTTTTATTAAGCCCCATAAAATCTTATAATTATAAATAAATAAATATATTATGTATCCAATAATATATTTAATTCTATAGTTAGTTTTAATTTTGTATGTGACAACTGTAACTATTGAATGATGTGTTTATCCCATACATTTTGTGAAGAATTGAAGGCACAATTGTACTGAGGATTATTGATTGAATGATTTGTTAGTTATATATATATAGAGTGACATATTTAATCGTGTTGATAATGAAAAAATTATTGAATATTTTCATAGTTTGAAATTTCGTAGATGATAATTGTAATTTGTAGAAACTCTTATATATTTTGAGTGAGTTTAGTCATTATAGTTATGTATTTTGTAAGAGTTAATAATGTCTCAATCACATAAAATTTATAGATCTGCCACTAAGTACAAACGTTGTCCAATATATTTACGCATTATCCTAAAATGTATTGTTATGTATTGGACGAATCAAACACATCCATAATAATATTCTCTAGTTGTTATTCAATAAGATTCGAAGTTTTTTTTTTCTTTAACGTTCATTTTTTTCATTATACTCTTGTATTTCTGTAAAATTTTCCATCATAAATTATCATCTTTATTGTACACATCAAGAATTATTATATGAATATATTTCAGGTAAGATGACACATTGGAGTCTCATCATATATTTGACACCTCATTTTACAAAAACAATAGTTTATAACTTTTGTAAAATAAGATTCTAACAAATCTATCATTATTAAAAAAGCGGTATAACTTATATGTGTTTCAAACATAGTTTATTCTGCAAGAAGTCCAATTCCAGGTCATAGTTATGAAAAGAGGATCTGTTAATGAAAATAGAAAGAACCAAGTTTCCTTTTATTTACAGCCCCGATGAATTTCCAAGATGGGATGAAACAATAACAGAGGTGAACTCATTACTCGTGTAATGGTGAATGGCCGCACCATTACTTCCTCTTGATCCATCAGTTCAAAGCAGAAAACATTGAGACACAGAGAGAGCAGAGCAAGGAAAGACTTTGTTTGGCTTGTTTCAGGATAAGTTTCAATTTCATGCTTTTGTGTAGACAAGGTACCCCTAGGCTATACCCTAGTTAATTCCTAACCAAGCTTTGACTATAGCATCTCCCACACATTTACCATTCATTCATCACGCCCAAATTATATCAGAATTAGTGTAATTAACTATTATGTGTAATTACACAATTAAAAACGGTGATCGTTTGATTGAGATTAGACAGTCAAAATTTATAATTTTATTTTTTAAAAAGTCTAAAAATATATTTTTGTAAATCTTTTTATCTTGTTCAGACCGTTAAGAATTGTTTCATGAATACAACTATTTTGTAACTGCATATAATTTCAAATATATAAAGAGAACTTCTATTTGAAAATTATTGGAAACTCGTACAATCACAAATATAAATTTTAAAAGTTGGAGTTTGATCATGTGATCCTTCTCGTATTTCTGATATGGACACTAATTAATTTAATTGGTATTTCCTAAAAATAAAATTAAATAAAAATTTATACCTTAAAATCCAATTATTATTTTTTTTAATTGACATATGTCAAACTACCAACTGAAGTGTAAAGACAAAATTGCAATAGAATTTCGGTTAATTTTTCAATATTAGTTCACCACATACCATTTATCAAAATAGTTCAATGTCAAATATATGGTTTCATTAATTCCAACTCTAATGTGAAATTATTATATGAAAATACTTATTGTTACAAAAGAAAATTGAGAAGAAATACAAAAATCTTATGTGACATTATCTAACTCTTCCAAATAATTAATAACAATCCACTATTCTTATGTATAGTTAACCAAAATTCGATCGATAAAAAAATTATATTTTCATACATTCTTCTCTTTCTTCTAATAATTTTTCATACTAAATAACATTTCTATACTATATTGAAAAGTCGCACTCAATTTATTATTTTTGTTGCATATTTTAACAGTTTTTTTTTAATACTTTTATACATGCATCTACTCATGTTTATGATTGAAAAAAAGTAATCTGAATGTGGGCAGGACAGCATGTGTAAATAAATAAATAATTGAAAAACAAGAATGTGAAGATAACATTACTATTAAGATAGTTAATCTTGACCCCCCAAAAAAATAGTTTTATATTTTCACATGCATACATTCCATGCATGTTGAGTTGAGTGACTGGGTACTAGTTTCCCATCATAACCTCAAAATATTCTATATACCTCACCATATATTTTTTTCTTATTATTATATTTTTCTTCAACTCAAACTTTTCGACACTCTTTTGTCATCACACTCACACTTACAGAGAAAAGGATATAAATAGATAGAATACAATCGCAAAAAGTATGAAGCACTTTTTATATCCTTAAAAAATATTAACCTATATTTATATTCAGAATAAAGAAAAATAATCATTTCAAACCTTGAAACTATTATGCATTTAACTATTCTTTTATAATACAATATTTTTAAAAAAACTCTAGTTTTTAATTGACCTTAATAATTTAAAATTCAATTAAAAATAAATAAACTAGACTTAATAATAAAATAAATTCAGTGTACAAATAGTCCGAATCTCAAAAAGGAAAAAACTTTTTTCATGTCATAGATTTCGCACTACTTATATCCGTACCAAAACCACGAAGAGAAAAAAAAAAAGTTGGAATTATTATTTTATCATTACTATTAATAATTATATCGAAAACAGTGTATCAAGAAGCATTGTCTAGTCTAGGGTGAAATCTCGTATATATACTTTATAATACTAGGAAAGTTGAAATAACCATCAAATTTTAAGAGAAAAAAGTTATTTTTTTAAAAAAATATTCGATTTTTTTATTTAAACTTTTATTTTATTTTTTTAATTAAAAATAGTTTAGATGAATTAGATTTTAAAAATTTATCGAAATTAGAATATATTTTAAGATTCAAAAAGTATCAATAAAGATACATACTATCTATATTATCTATCAAAGAGATTTTCATATCGAAAACAAAAATTAAACTCACGACTTTATAGCATCACACACAACTTTTATTTTAACAGTGCATCACTCATAGATATATTTATAATTTTTTTGACACATATTTATAATTTTTTTAATCAAATAGAATAGTAAATACTATCTAAAACTCATATAATTTTGAAGATTTCAAGTTCGAAATGTTCAACTTAATAATTTTGTTGGTTGAACTAGAATTTTATAATTTAAATAAACCATTAGATATATTAGTCGTTGCTTGTTATTTATAAACAACATTAAATTTTTGGAGATATCTATTATATATATTTAAAAATAGACTACGTTGTTACCTCATACTATTTCATCCAGATATGCAAACATTTTCTACCTCAGCCAAAAAGCGTGTACGTCTTCATAAAGAGTTTTATTTTCTAAATAGGTTTTCCACAAATTATATACATTATCCACTATCTTATACTATATCTCATATTTAAATATTATTTTATAACGTCTACTTAAAATTTTATAAATTAATCTCACATTATTATTTCATAACCTGTGTCCAACATTTGTCACATTAATTCTATACATTGCTAGCAATTTTATACATATTTTCAGAATATATAATATTGAACTTAATAACATGAGAAAGTTGTTCAACTTCTTATGAATTGAGGGTACATATATTATATATTTCCACTATTTATACGTGTCTTTTATTGTTGTGTGATTCTCTTCTATAAATTACATTAATAAAATTGAATATATATTATTAATATAACTGTTATATCAATAATCATTTGACAATTGAGACATAAATCTTCATATTAATTTTTTAAAATATTCACTTAAATTAAATCAATTAAAATATATTCACGCAACGGACGGTTAAACATCTAGTTTCAATTAAAAGTGTGTTTGGTTTAAAATGAGGATAAGTATTTCATTTATTAGGTGTATTTAGCAAGGATGATACACTGTTATTCTAATTTTAGATGACAGTGAATATGAACTTTTGTTATAATAGTACATGATCATTAAATTTATTTTTAAAATATGTGACATAAATTAAACTTTTGTTAATTTTATACACACAAAAATTATATTGATGATATTTTCGATTTATATTAAAAAATGAAGAAAAGTTCAACTCATATTTAACTGGTTCGACCGCCTCCACGTTTCTCAAAATAGAAAATGAGCAAAATAAAATTTATGAAGAATTTTAGCCTCTTCTCTCTCATTATTCTCTTAAAAATTAAAACAAATACAAATAATTTAAAATATTATTTGCTCCTTTCTTCCATCTACCGAAGCAAACACACCCTTGCTCTTTCTTTTTGGCGAGAATTATTTTCTTACTCTTGAAAATGTAAACAAAAATAAACCATGCTGATTAGTTGAATTATTTATCGTACCTTGCACGTTCCCAATCTGACTCATGTGATTCCAAAACCACTTTGATTTGGATCCATATGGGAAGTTTACAAAATTTTAATTACTTACGTTTGTTCTTTTCTTTATGTAGCCAGGGCCCATGTGGTCCGAAATTAGGTCCCATTCTTTAAGATATTCTTACCATTTAAAAGATTAATTAAAATCAATACAGATATCTAGATTAGAGTGCGAATTTTTTTCATAGATGCATTATTTTTGTTTAAAATTACATGTTTTCTAAAGAAAAAGTCATTAAAACAAATTAAATATAATTTTGACAATACAAAATTGTTTTGCAATGTATTAAAATATAATACAACGCTCAAGAAAATTATGCCTATTTGTTCTCAAATAATATTTTCACATCAACATTTGACCCAAGTGTTAAGGGATTTAGACATATTCCAATTTATATATATTTTAAATACATGATGATATTTAATTTATAATGATTACACTTTTCAAGTTTATTTAAATTTAAATGTTTTGTTCAAAAAAATCTGATTAGATTATATTCCAATTGAAACTCGACACCTCTTTTTAAAACTTTTTAAATGTTACTAATACTACTTCCTTTCATGTATATACAATTATAAATAAATCACGAAAATTAAGAAGATTTATTATTTATTGATGATTTAAATTATTTTAATTAGGTTATCTTTAAAAAAAAAATTTATTATAATATTTATTATAGATTTCAAAATAAATATAACACAGAAAATGACTGAGAAAAATCTGAGGATGATTTTATATTTAAGAATAGAGGTGACATATCTGGCAAGTGCCCAGAAGTGTCATTTTCCTTATTAAATTATTAGAACACAGACACAGGACTTTTAGAGATATCAAGTTATTATTCACATATATTTTTATCAAAGATGCTAATTCTACTTGTCAACTAGTTATCCGGAGCCTAGTGAGACGCCAGTGACCCCTGACACATTAAATTGTCCGGATTCTGTTATATTTAATAATCATCATCATAAGGTTCCTTATGTACGGTTTGTGCACAATATTATTCAACCAACCAACGTAGACATTATCACATGACAACCAACAATAGGCCATGTCTTTTTCTTTCGTATTTTATTGCTGCTCATTTTTGTTACAATGAAACAATTCGGAAGCAAATAATACACAACAATAATACATTTTTCTTATGGTCTTTTTAGACCTCAACTAATAATGAGAAAAAAGAAATTCTCATTTTAATAATGGATTCAGTATATACCATCATTGACATTACAATTTACAACATGTCATCATGATTCATATACCTCTTTCCCCAAGGACCACTTTGCTTAGTTCTCGATATTACACAATAATAAACTCTTCCTTTTTATACTTTCATTTTGCCTTGCCAACCAAGCATAGTACCTTCATATGTAATTATCATTGTGGCTTATCATCAATCCATTCGTTTTCACTTGCGATCATACCAGAACTAAGACCGCTCATTTTTCCGAACGAATTTACATTGGATAATCCCTTGAAACTGCTGCTGCTTCCCTCGTTCAAGTTCCGAAATTTCCTTGACTTGCTTGGCTTGAAACAACTGGTATTAGCGCTGTCTTGGTCAATGTCTTCGTGAGTTTCGATCTTGATAACCACGAGTCTAGCTATGGTGCTTCGACAGAATGGACAAACCGGTGGGGTAGGATGAGAAGTAGAAGTGTTGGGTTTGTTGTGGCAACAGAGTGTTAGTGTGCATTGTGCACACATTTGATGGCCACAGTCCTGGACTTCAATTGTACATACCTGCTCAAAGCAGATGCAGCATAGTTCTGTCTCGCTGACCTGAAAATTATATTAAGATCTCACAATAAGTATATATAGTTCTTCAAGAAAGAGCAAAGATGTTCATTTCCCTTGTATGCGTGTGTTATGGAAGATGTGTGTTATGGAAGATGCGAATACAAAGGGAAAACATAGATTAACATCAAAGGAGACGGATTTCAAACTTAGCGTAATAATGAATATTTAACGGACTTTAAACTTGACAAAAATTCAGAATAGAAATTCTGAAATCAAATATCTGTGTTTTGAATCAGTATGTTTAGAGTTGTTTCAATTGTTCAAGCGAAGTTTCAATAATTCAGAGCTCAAGGGAAAATTCCAGCCAAAATATGACCTGCCTTTACGGGTATGAGTGTTCCTTTTTAAACCAGTTGCTAAATAAATGTCAATAAAATTGAGGGATGTGATTCCCTGTCACAGTAAGACAATATAACGATGATTGCTGCGATCGCGCTTTTTAATGGATCGCTAGGATCATTGATGAGCTGCTAAGTGCAATGGTAACTCCAAACTACATATGGTAAATAGACAATAGTTTTCTGCGGTAGCTCGTTGGGATGACAAACAGTCCATGAGCTCTAAGCCTAAAAGGTAAAGGGGCTTTGAATTAACTTTTAACTTGATGCATTTTCGAAATAAATCCAAATAATTAGACTTCCTATTGTAATTGTAATTTAACAAATTCTCAAGAAGTCTATTGCCATAATTAAATTGACAAATAAGCAAAGTAGTGAACTCAAAGGGTGTCAAATTACCTCAGAAATATTGTCATCCATCCCATCAGAGTGCGATGGAGATGGAAGAGAGTAAGAACTGCCTTTCAATATATTTTTCTCCCTTTCCTTGTTCGCGTCCATCAACGCCTGCTCTAATAAAGCTTTAGCCTCTGGATTAAGATCGCTGATTATCTTCAATGATGATGGCCAGACAAGAGGCTGCGCCGATGCAAGATTTAGCAATGCTGCACATGCTCCGTGTCTGTGCTTCAGAGCAACCACATACGGTATCCGCCTGCATAAACACAAACACGTGTATTAAGACTTTTTTTCTACTTATGAATCGCAACAATTTACTTCGGATAATGCGCTTCCTAAACTGAAAAACAGAAAACAGAAATACAAGAGGAATGCCTATCAAAACAAGTGATAATATTTGTACAAATTAAAGGTTTTCCTAAGACACTCTCCTTGCATTTTGCTACTACAATTAATGTCATAGTATGCAAGCTCATTATGAATGAGCTACATAAATTTCGACGAAAATGAAATATGTTCACATATATGTATGATGTATCAATCATCATTGATGGCATTGATGGTATCTTCTCCAAGTGGTAAGAATTCATATATAGAAACTATAATGTACCCAGATGCATCACGTTGAAGACGATCTGCGCCCCATGCCAATAGTTCGCGGATGCAATCCAGAGATCCTCCTTTGGCTGCTAAATGAAGAGGAGTGCTCCCAGGACATCTGCAAATATAGTAACATATTAATCCACAAAACAAATGAACACATCAAATCCAAACTTGTCACTCATCATCTACAACTTTGAAAGATCGTTACCCATATCTACTAGTAGAAGCACAAACAAGAGCTCCACTACACAACAGAGTGTGCACACAATCAGACCGCTTTTGACGAGCTGCCAAATGCAATGGTGTAGCACCTCTACCATCTCGAATATTCACATACCGTGCAAAACCCCTGCAATGAATAGAATTCTTATCTTCATTAAAATATCTCAAATCATCAAAATACATCACCCAAATGAATCAATTAAGAAAGAAACTAATGCGAAAACAGAAAAAGGACCAACCAAGAAGCAGCCACAGGACTAGATTGAGCAGCAGAAAGTATTGCCTTTAGGCAAGAAGAATGACCATAGTAAGCAGCATAGTGCAAGCAAGTTCTTCCATGACACACATCAAACATTAAAACCTGATAATTTTTCAAAACTATTTGTTTTAATAAAATAGTTAAAAAATAAAATAAAAATTCAGGAAATTGAAATTGAAATGAACATGGAGGGAAATGTCACATACATTAGCACCAGCTTCAAGAAGCTTTTCCACACAATCAATCTTTCCATGCATTGCTGCCAACATAAGTGGGGTCTGAATTTCACAATGCAATGAAAAGATAAGTAAATGTAAAACAATCCCCCCAAAACAAAAAAGATTCCCCTTCCCCAAACACATTAAATTTCAATTCATACCATTAAATCAAAATACAAAATTAAAACTAAAAAAACGAATAACATTTCTAAATTACTCCAAGTTACCTGCTTTTGGCGATTCAACACATCAGGATTTGCAGATCTATCCAAAAGCCTAGATAAAACCTGCAAGTTACAAGAAAAAAAAAAGCACAAAAATTTAAACACCATTTTCAGACCCAGAAACGAAAACAGAAACCCAATTGAAAAAAAACAAACCTGGATCTGACCATTGGCAGCAGCAATATGAAGAGGGGAATGATGGTCATAAACAGTAGTGCGATGCAAAAGAGAAGGGTGTGTCTGTAAAAGAGTAGCAACAGTTTGAAGGTCCCCATGTTGAACAGCACGAAAGAGTCCATGTTCATTACTACCTCTGCAACTCAACCCCTGACCCATAATACAACTTGTTGTTGTTGTTCTTCTCTTCTGCGCCACCTTTTCTTAGTGGCCTCCACTCCACGTTTTCAATTCAAAGTTTCCCCATTTATTATTGAGTTAGAATTAGAGAGAGATGGTAAATGGTAAATGAATAAATAAAAAAGAAGAGAGACATAGTCACATAGGTAGCTGAGTGTGTCAGTAATGAGCAGTTACTCAGACTAACTTGGGTTTGGCATGGTATCAATCAGATTCCTGTGAAGGGTAGGCTCCGGTTTCCCTAAACTCTATTTACTTACATCTACTTTTTCTTGCAAGTAATTCTTCGTTTCGCTTCGGGGTTAAAATATGTGTCTCATTTGCCTTTTCTTTTGCTTTAAATTTACTACTTTTAATAAATAATAACAAAAATATTTATCAATAAGGGCCAAAGTCAACAAAAAAATCACATTTACATCCACATTTCTATACATACAAGATTTTGAGATGTCTTCAAGATATATGTGACTTAAACATAACTTGATGGAATATAAATATCTAAAATTGATTTATTATACTTAATAGTTTAGAGATTTTTGTTTTGTTAGGACAATCAATTAAATAAAAGATAAAGTGATAATTTAATGAGCTAGTACGTAATATTTTGAAAATAGTGTATATAATATTAATTAAAATGTACAATTAATAAAAAAAAACTAGGATATAGTGTCATTTAACAAGATACTACAATATTTTAAAAACAATATATAGTGTCATTTTATAAATACACATATTTCTTTCATCTTAACATTTTTTTTTTCATTTTCAATTATACTAAACTACTAAACAATTAAATTATTTACTATATATTAAATTTTTTTTACTTTCTTTTATTTCCACCATCTTTCTTTCATCAATCAAATAAAACATAAAAAAAATGATAGATTAAGTTCTTTCAATTTTATTTTTTTATAATAAAATTACTTTTATTTTTTTCATTTATAATTTTTTCAATATTTAAAATAAATATTTGTTCTTAATTTTGTGATAATACCTTTTTTTTAAAAAAAGACTGACATTAATTATGAGGACGAGACATTCTCTACCTAAGGTACTACCTTTTTGAAGAGTTTGTTCTATTAATTTAAGGCCTGAGCTTTCTACTTAATTCAACTTAAAGTTAAAACACAGTCGTTAACGAGTCGTGTAGTTTTTTTGAATTGTAGTTGAATCATGAATGGTAATTCTATTTGATTGACTTGTAATAGTGTACTTATTTTATGTTGACACGTCAAAAAGGGAGACAATGTAAGCTGGGATTTCCAATTAGGCTATGTGCACCCCCAATTTGACCGCAACTGCTTGGTCCTTTTACCAATTTTTTTTTGTCGTCGTAGGAAAATTATTCGTGAGGTGAGGGCTATACTATATATTCTGATTCTGGTCAAAACAGTGTCGAAACAGTAACCTCTCCTCTTCATGGATCGTGACTATGTCTGCCGTAGACAATTCAGTTTTATTTTATTCTTATTAATTAATACTTCCTTTTTCACAAATCAATGCGAAAACATTGATTTGTTCATTTCATTTTATTGGTTCGCCAAAAGTTTATATTCTGCTCATATATATTAAAAAATTGTATATTTAATTTATTGATTTATAAAATTAATTCTTATATTTTAAAATTTAACAGTTTTAATTTTTTATTTTAATTTTTAAACAAAAAAATTAAGATATAATATATTTTAAATAACGTGACATATCATATCATAATTACAAATAATTAACATCTATGAAATCAAAATAAAATCCTCTAAAAAATTAACTTTTAATTTCAAAAATATTTTATTTTTATAATTTAATTAAGAAAATAAGAATAATCAGTGCACACAAATGATTTTATATTAAGAAATTGTATGTCATATCATTTGTAACATGTCAAATCGTTATTTTTTTGTTAAATTTTTTTGAGAAACATACAAAAAATATTGTCTTTTAAAATAAAATAACCAATTCTATAAATTAGTAAAAATAGATAGATCAAAAGTGTAATTAAGCCAAAAATTATTAACTGACACTCATCTATGTCATCAATACTTTAAAAGAGAAAGAAATAAATAGAGTGATGTGATAAATGTAGATATATTGATGGTAAAATAAGAAAAGATATAAAGATAAAATGACGTGTTGAATAAGTATAAAAAAATAATATATATATATATATATATATATATATATATATATATACACACATTTTAAGAAATTGTATGTCATATCATTTGTAACATGTCAAATCGTTATTTTTTTGTTAAATTTTTTTGAGAAACATACAAAAAATATTGTCTTTTAAAATAAAATAACCAATTCTATAAATTAGTAAAAATAGATAGATCAAAAGTGTAATTAAGCCAAAAATTATTAACTGACACTCATCTATGTCATCAATACTTTAAAAGAGAAAGAAATAAATAGAGTGATGTGATAAATGTAGATATATTGATGGTAAAATAAGAAAAGATATAAAGATAAAATGACGTGTTGAATAAGTATAAAAAAATAATATATATATATATATATATATATATATATATATATATGCACACATTAATCACTTATGTTCTAGTACTTTCTGTTTTGCACCGTATTTTAACACATACACACCAACATAGTATAATTCACGTAAATATTATAATACTATATTTGTTCTTAAATAAGAAATATCTTTGTCAAATTGCGAGAAATAAAAAAATTGATAATTGTATTAAATTTATTGACAATTGAATTTGTTTTAAAATTTCATCTTTTAAGAAAGAAAATTAGCTAGTGTTTTATTATAATATTTGTTGTTGGTTGTAGAAAAAGATATAAGTTGATAGGGATATGTTAGTAAATAAATAATTAATGAAATTAAAAGTTTAAATATGATCTTATAAAGAAGGGGAAAAAAATTCTTCGAAGAGTTTTATATTTAAAATAGGAGTAGTAATATTTTTTATAATAGTATAAATATTATATATAATAAATCTAGTATGTGTTGGGATACAAGTGTTTGGAAGCTTGAATATTTGTTTTATTTTTTAATATATGATTTTGGTGTGCACATACGAAAATGAATTTTATTATCAGTCATAGTTAGAAAGTATTTATGACCCAACATGGAAAGAATGGAGAAAAGAATTCAAATATGTCTATGTGAATCAAATTAAACTCGTTTTTAAAACTAGTAAAATTATTAGGAAAATAAAACCTTTGTTGTTTAACATAAAAACAAACATCACATAGAGATGCATTTTTTGATGCAACAATAAAAGGACATTTTTTTGGGTAAGATGAATCAAAGTATCACATATAATGACATAGTGGAGAGGTTTGAGAAGTTAACTCAAAAACCAAAGACTTGTACTTTATATTTAATTAATTTGTCTTGCATGTTAGGTGGTCATAAGTATATTACCTAGACTTATATATTTTGTATGTGATGCATGATATGTAGCATGTATGTTAGCATGTTTTATATAAATGTTTCATATGTTTTAAAATTTGAGAGTATCTATACATGCATGCTAAGAGAAGTTTGTATGACATACAAAAGCTGGTGAAATCGCTTGATAAAAATCTCTCAAATTAAATATTATGTTTAATGTCTTCTAATGTGTGGCACTCGTCAAAGCTATTATCGCATATTGTGAGTCATGTTAAAGTTGGGGACACTATTCAATATCGATGAAACGTGGCAGAATAAAATATGAATGTCAACCATTGGGTTCAATTTAACAAAATTGAATTCAATAGGATTGAAATGGACTAAGAGGTAAAGGGGTTGAGATTTAATTCATAAGATGAATTAGAACAAGTGTTTTCCACCCAATTGTTCCAATAGTTACATGTTATGTAATTGGAAATATGTTTCCTACCTAAATAGTTGTGGTTTTGGTGAATCAGCTCAACCGTCTCAAAACAAGGTAAAATATAGATCTTTGTCTCACTAGAAAATCTTCCAATGAGATTTTTCGAGTCAATGGCGAAGGTCGTTGATTTGAGTAAAATAGTAGAAGCATATTTAATAAAGACATGTTAAATATGTTTATTAAATAATACTTAAATTATTTTTTATGTTTTAAATTAATCATGTATGCAAGTACAACCAACAAAATTTAACTGTGAAGCATCCTTGAGAAGGAAAAGTTATTAGGAATTAACTTCATCGATTGGCACTAAAACATCAGGATTGTCCTAAAATAAGAAATGAAGTTGTATGTGCTCGAATGGCCTATACTTGAGCAACCATCTACAAATGCTCTTATGGTTGAATGAGATGCTTATAACAAGCATCAAAATGATGCCTTGGATGCTTCATGTCTTATGCTTGCAACCATGAACTCAAACCTGCAAAAACAGCATGAGAACATAGAGGTGTTTGATATGATCAAACACCTTAAAATGTTCTTTCAAATGCAAACTATGCAAGAAAGGTTTGAAGCATTGAGAGCTCTTTTCCAATGTAGGCTAGCAGATGGAAGTTCAGTTGGGCCTCATGTACTCTAGATGATTGGGCACATTTAGAAGCTAGAGAGGTTGAGATTTTCTTTGGGCCTAGAACTAATAACATACGTGATTTTGCAAGCATTGTCGAATAGTTTTAGCCATTTCTCCATGCATTATTGTCTGAATGTTGTGGTTAAAACATTGTTAGAGCTTGTTGGAATGTTGAGAACAGCTAAGTAGAACAATAATAAAGGAAAAGGTAAGACTATAATCATAATGATGGTACAAACTAGTTAGGGCAATGGTAAAGGAAAAGTTCGTAGGCCCATGTTTAGGCAACAAAATGACAAACACATGCAAAAGTCAAGTCGAGTACTTAGCCTAAAACTAGTAGACGTGATTGCAAATGAAGGTATTTGTTTCCATTGTGTCAAAATGGTCACCTGACAATGAACTGTCCAAAATACCTAGAAGAGTTAAAGAAATAAGAAAGTGAGACTTCCACCTCAGGTATTTATGTTATAGAAGTTAATTTGTCTACTTCTACATCTTGGGTATTGGGTATTGGATGTGGTTCTTATATTTGTTCTTATGTGCAAGAACTAGAAAAGAGTAGGACATTGGCTAAAGGTGAAGTCGACCTATGAGTTGGAAATGGAGCAAGTGTTGTTGAATTAGTTGTTTCAACTTATGATTTGACTTTATCTTTGGAGCTTATTTTAGAACTTAATAATTGTTATTTAGTTCTAGTCATTTGTAGAAACATCGTATCTATATCTTGTTTGGACAAAGAAAATTTTGACATTATTATCAAAAATAAAAGTTGTTTGATTTATTTAGATGATGTGTTTTATGCAAGTGCGCCTATGTGTAATGGACTTTATGTCCTCGATTTAGATATGTCCATTTCTAACATAAATGAAAAAAAGATTAAATCAAATGATTTGAACCCTACTTGCCTTTGGCATGTTAGTTTAGGTTGTAGTGAGAAATGCATATCCAAGCTCCATAAAGAAGGATACTTTGATTCATTTGATTATGAATCATTTGAATTGTGTGAATTTTGCTTACTTGTAAATATGACTAAAGCCCCATGTACTAATTAAATGGCTAGAGATCTTTTGGATTAGTACATAGTGATGTATGTGGCTCAATAAACAAACCTGCTAGAGATGATTTTTCATACTTTGTCACATTCACTAACAACTTTAGTCGATGGTTTTGTGTATCAAATGAGACACAAGTTAGAAACTTTTTAAAAGTTCAAAGAGTTTAAGAATGAAAAGAAAAACCAACCTTGTAAGAGTATTAATTCGATTAGATCACGGTGGTGAGTACTTAAGCCAACAATTTGACGACTATTTGAAGGATGTGGAATTATATCCCAACTCACTCATCCTGAAACTCCTCAATGGAATGATGTTTCAGAAAGAAGAAACCACACCTTATTAGACATGGTACGATTGATGATGAGCTCATCAAATTTACATGATTCTTTATGGGAATATTCCCTTCTTACTGGAGTTTTCACCTTTAATTGTGGTCCATCTAAGGCAGCAGAAAAGACACTATATGTACTAGTTGAAGACCAAATGTGTCTTTTATGAAGATTTAGGGATGTGAGATTTATGTGAAACGTTTTATGTTTGATAAACTTGGTCTTAAATATGATAAATGTTTATTTGTGGGATATGCAAAGGAAACTAAAAGATATGATTTCTATTTTTTCTCTAATGACAAAGTATTTTTTGGGTGAACCGGTGTATTCCTAGAAAGTGAGCTTCTCTCTAAAGAACCAGTGAAAAAAATATAGAACTTGGAGAAGTCCAAAATCCACAAACCATTGCACCACATGTGATAGAACAAGAATAGGAATCACAAAGAGTTACAGGTGATCCTTTTGTTCAAGTAGCACAAGAACCTCAACCTAAGAGATATGGACTTATCATGACTCAAGAAGGCGACATGTTAATCATGGATCAAATTGAGCCCACAACCTATTAGGAAGCCATGATTGACCAAAAATATGAAAAAATGGCTTGAAGCCATAGGGTCCAAAATGGAATCCATGTACACAAACCAGGTATGGAACTTGATTGATGCACCCAAAGGGATAAAACCCATATGGTGCAAGTTGGTTTTGAAGAAGAAGACTGACATGGATGGTAAGGTAAATACGTTTAAGACAAGGCTAGTGGCGAAAGTTTTGAACAAATTCATGGTATAGACTATGATGAAACTTACTCTCCAAATGCAAAGCTTAAATTTGTTTGGATTCTGCTTGTTATTGTTGTATACTATGATTATGAAATTTGGCAAATGGACGTCAAGACTACACTCCTTTATGGGAATCTTCCTGAGGATGTGTATATGACACAACCTGGGGGTTTCGAAAATTCAAAGGACGATGTAAAGTTATGCAAGATACAAATGTCCATTTATGGATTGAAGCAAGCTTCTTGAAGCTAAAATCTTCGTTTTGATGAAGTTGTTAGAAGGTTTGGATTCTTTAAGAATGAAGATAAACCTTGTGTCTACAAGAAGGTTAACTGGAGCACAATGGTGTTCTTGGTCTTGTACGTGGAGGACATACTGCTCATTGGAAATGATATCCCCATATTACAAAGAGTGAAAATATGGTTATGGAATTGATTCTCAATGAATGACTTAGGTGAAGTCTCCTATGTGTTAGGAATCAAAATCTATAGAGATAGATCACTTGAGCTAATTTACCTGAGTCAAAGTACATATTGTTGACAAAGTACTTGGTTGTTTCAATATGTATGACTTCAAGGAATGACTATTTCCTATGTCCATGGTGTATATATGTCCACAGAGCAATGCCCTACTTCATCATGTGAGAGGAAACGCATGAGTAAAATGAACTATGCCTCGACAACAGGATATATCGTGTATGCCACAATATGTACTAGACCACGTGTCTCGTATGCATTAAGCAAGACGAGAAGGTAGAAATCTGATCACGATGAGGGTCACTGGACCCCAGCTAAGAACATCCTAAAGTATTTAAGAAGGACTAAGGATTCGTTCTTAGATTATGGTGCTCAGGAAAAGCTCATTGTAAAGGGTTACACTGATGATAGCTTCCAAATTGATAAAGATGACTCAATGCCGCAATTTGGCTATGTGTTTTGCCTGAATGGTGGTGTTGTGAACTGGAAGATTTTAAAGCAAAAGACAGACGTTGGTTCTACTACAGAGGTCGAGTATATTGTTGCCTCTAATGTAGCAAAGGAGGTTGCTTGCATCAGAAAGTTCATTATTGAACTAGATATAGTCCCTAGCATTGTGAATCTGGTTCACCTTTATTGTGATGATAATGGTGCAATCCTGCAAGCTAAGAAACCCATATCTCACCAGTATCCAAACATCTACTTCGGCGCTTCCATCTTATTAGAGAGATCGTCGACATAGGAGATGTGAAGATTTACACACTACAAGAAAATCCATCATTTGTGGTGACCAAAATCCCCCACAAAAGTAGAAAAACAGCCACAAAAGACACATTTGTGGTGACCTAAAGAATTCACAAATAACTCAGTCACAAAATTTTGTGGTGGCCAAAACGGTCACAAAGGTTGTATTTTTTGTCACCATTTGTGAGGACTTAAACCCTCACAAATTTGTGACCGAAAAGTGAGGCAAAAATTTGTGAGGGCTTAGGTTGCCACAAACGATAAAGCTGATTAAAAAAATTCATAGTTTGTGAGAGCTAAGGCTACCACAAATTGTCTCTTTTGTGAGAGTTTAGACCGCCACAAAGGATGAAACACATAAAAAAAGAACACGTTTGTAGGGCTTAGGCTGCCACAAACTATCCCATTTGTGGCCCTTTTGACAGCCACAAATGGATAACTTTATTTAAAAAAAATTAAAATGAATATTAAAATAATGTATTATAAAAAATTAATATTTAATAGAATTTAAAATTTGGAAATATAAATATAAATAACATATTATATATAAAAATAAAAATATAATTTTAATATTAATTAAATTATTACCACAAAAAAAAAATATTCCAAAATTAATAAATCATATCATACAAACCAAAAATAAAATATGGCATAATTAAATAATAATGTATAATAAATTCATATAAATCCAAAATAAAAAATAGAAAATATTATTCTGATACATAAATCATCATAATAATTTCTCTAATCATTAGGTTCACTCACTCCATCATTATTTGATGAAATATTCCCCAACGACAAAAGCCCCTCAAAAGTATTATTAATTGGTGTTGGAGACAACATGATTTGAAATTATATTTCATCTTCAAGTACACCACCACTAGTCGACGGAGCTATAGCTGGTTGAGGTTGATTTAAATTTGGTCTAGTTATTGACATAGTTGGTCGGTATAGAGTTTGATCTGTTTGAAGTTGAGGAAGTTGATGTGAAAATTATTTTGTTATTGACATATACAAATTACTAAATAATAAATTATGACATATTTTATATATCAATTAAGGGAGCATTTACAATCACACTAATAAATCATAATAGAGACTATATATAAACTAAAATAAAATTTTAAATGATATTTAATAATTTTTTTCATAAAATAAGTCCCTATAAACCAAAATTGAGACAATATAAGTATATAAAAATTTTGTACGAACTCAACTACAACTCTCTGTAACAACTAACTACAAATATTACTATAATTAATTTTAATAATGATTTTTTTCTTTCTAAAATAGTTACATTAAAATCAATATGTTTTACATTTGTTTAAAATACATATGCTTAATTGCAATTTTAGCCCCTCTATTTTTACTGATTCACGAAATTAGTCCATCTATTTTAAAAGTCGACAGTTTTAGTCTCTCTCTTTAATTTTTTAACTAACGTGACATATGATAAGATGATGTAATTTCAACTTCAGAAATTTTCATATTTTTTATTTAATTAATAACATATGAGTAATTAATATTTTCAATTAAGCCGAAAATTATATTTATAATATTACATATTTTAGAATTAGATCAATATTATAATTATTTTTCATAAGTATTATTTTGTTGCTAAAAAAATTACAATTTCTTAATAACTTCATCGACATTTTAAAAAATAACTACATTTTAGTTTGATTATATAGTTTACAATTTAAATATTATACTAGTACTTTTTTAAAACAAATTTTACTAACATCAAAGTTTAGAAATAATTTTATAACCAATTTTAAAAATAATTCTACATTCTAAAATAAAATATTAACACACTAAAAAATAGTTTATAACTATATATATATATATATATATATATTAATAATAATTATATAAATTACTAATTTATATTTAAAATGCATGACATACTAACTTGATAAATGATAGTGTCTGACTTGAAGTTTACGAATAAATAACAACTATTTGCAATCAACAAAATAATATCACTGTCAAAATGAAAATAAAATGATATTCATTAAATAAATAAGTTCAATTAAAAAATAAAAATAAAATGTAAAATAAAGACTTACTGAAACTCAAGAGATAAGGTAGAGAGAAAAATATAAGTTGAGAAAAAATATTTTAGAGAGAAGGTAGAGAATTTTTCTTTAGAGATAATGTAGAAATAAAAAACGAGAGGAAGAGTGATATATATAGAGAGAAATTAAGGCATTTGTGACAATCAAAGCGCTATTTTGAATTATGAGGTGCAACTAGCAAAAATACAAAAACATGGATAATGCTAATATGAATGGCTAAATAAAACTTTATTTTAAATTAAAAAAAAGGAATAAGTAAGATTTTTCATCTTAAAGTAATAATTTTGTCAAGAAAACAATAATTATAGTTATAATGATTAGGAATCTTTATGGTGTAAAAACTGAACCATATTAATAGTTTGGTTGAGTTATTGAAAACCACTTTTAAATCAAGTTCAATGCAGTTCTGAACCGGTTTAACACTGATTTATAAATATAAACTAGTTTAATATTTTGAACATATTTTTAGCTAAAATCAATTTCAAAATACTTATTTAAAAAAAAAATCTTAAAATTCTTTTGATAAAAAACATATCAATTTTTTTAGAGAAAAATAAATATAAAAAAAAATTTGATAATTTTTTTTCTTTCGAAAAACTAATTTCAAAATTCTTTTGACAAAGTTTTTTTGATTTTTTTCAAGAAAAGTAGATATAAATAATTTCTCGATAAAAAAAAGGTTCAATTTTTTTTATAAAAAAATAAAAAAAAATCAGAAATAATTTGTTTTTGATTTTATTCTAAAAAATTTTGCAAGAAAAAAATGATTTAATTTTTTTTCTTCTGAAAAATTAAGTTTCAAAATTTCCTATAATTTCTTTTGAAAAAAATAAAATTTAAAAATTTTGTAAGAAAAAAAATCTTTAATTGAGGTTAAAAAATTTTAAAATTGTTAAACTATTTTTGAATTAAGTTTGGTTAACCGAATTATTTTAAATATATAGTTCAATTCATGAACTATTTAAATGATTTAATTTATTATGGTGCAGCAATTCAATTTATCAATTTAGTTCAATTAATTATATTTTTGCACAACCATAATATTGATTAGCAATTTAAATTGAAAAACATCAAGTAAGTGTGTTTACTTTGTAAAACATTTTCTATTTTAATTTTTTCTTAAACTTGTGTTATTTTTACTTTTTTTTTTTGTAATGTGTCATTTTTATTGATTAATATAAAGGTATAAAAGACATTTTAAGCAACTAATTGCATAAATTTCTAACAACAACGAAAATTTCAACAAAAAAAAATCATTTAAAAAAAATATTTTTATCAATTAATATTTATCTACTCTTAATAACAATAACTTAATTTAAGAGTTTCTCATCAAAATAACACAACACATATTTTAAAAAATAAAAATTTTAAAATATTTTTACAAAATAAATAGTCTTAATTTCTACATCAAAATATCTGCTACACCCGTTAAAACCAATGAAACATTTATAAATTGTTTTAGATAGTCTCCGGTTACATCAAAATAAACATAAGATTTTCCAATTTGAGTGTTAAAGTAAAAAAAAATTTGATGTTAACAGACAAATGCTCTTTAATTAAGAAATTAAATTACTATTTTATACCAATGAACTTGAATAGTAGAATAAATTACACTCTCATAACATAACAAATTAAAATTTGAATCTCAATAAAGATATAAAAGTAGTTACCATATAAAAAACTTATTAAAGAAAATATTATTTTATAAATTTAACTGACTAAATTATATGTGCAATTTATTATTATTTTTTGTTCAATTAATTATATGTGGAATTTTAAAGAACATTGTGTTGGATTTATTCCTAAAAAAATCTAAAAATTTCAAATAAATATGACCATGTCCCAACTCTAGACATCAAGATTTTAAGAAAGTTGCCTTTTGTACTCCTTAATTAATTTTATACCCTCCAATTTGTCAAAAACTCAAAACTATCATTAAAAATTTTATTCATTCAGTGGTAAAAAAAATTACTTTAAAATATCACCCCTCAACTAAAATTCCGGTACGTAATATTTTTATTTTAAATTTCAGTACACAAAAATACAATACAAGAAATTTCGTATTTCAAATGTCTGGTAGTTCAATTGAGTTATCGAAAATTTCGCCATCAGGTAGGTATTTATTTATAATACCAGAAATTTGTGCCATACAATTTTCGGTAGTTACAGTTACATTACCATAAATTTTAAATTTTTGAAATATCTGGTAGTTAAATTTTCCTTACCGGAAATTTCAAATTTTTGAAATATCCGGTAGTTATTATACTTAACCGGAAATTTCAAAAACCCGGTATGTTATTTTATTTTTAATATTTTTTTTTTGGTGTGAAATAGGGATAGAAAAAACACAATCAATATGTATAGATTTAACTGAAGCATTCACAACTGATCAAAGTTTTGGAATATTACTCCATTGTTCCTCACTAAAAAAATAGAATGAAAAAAAATGTAATTTTTTTTTACAAATAATATAATAAAAAAAAACTGTTCCAGAAATTTTAATGAGGAATGAAATTTTCGATAAACATCTCGGAAAATTCAAATTTCCGGTAAAAAAAGAAAATTCAACATCACTCACTTTTCTGAAAAACACAACTTGTGGAAATATTAAGGAACTTTTTTATTTTTACAGTTTTATTAAGGGTATTTTGGATATTTAAAACATAAAATTTTTAAATAGGGGGTATAGAGTTAATTGATGGGGTACAAAAGGCAACTTTCAAATTTCAAATAACCTTGAGCTCGTTTTGACACTTATTTTTTGATCAGTCTAAAGTCTTTTATTTTTCAATTTCACTTTTTTCTTTGTGTAAAATGAATTAATAAATAAAATCAAATATTTTTGTGTGTTTGCGCTCACACAATCTTTATTCGCTTATAAATAAAATTATATATGATATTAAAAATATAAAAGTTATTAATAATTACTATTGTTAACTAATTATATATTAGTTCTAATTGTTTTTTTTTTTTTATTTCTCATTTCTTCATCTAAGAGAGAGATATTTATGGTCAATTTTTGGTCTGAAATCTCATATAAATTATTTTTGTTCATTTTTTTTTAATTTTAAATAAATGATTTTCACACCTGTTTAGTTTTTATTTTTTATTTACTTTTTTTATTTTTAATTTCTTTTTAGTGCAATGTTATTTTGATTTTATGTCTTGTTGTGGTGTTGTTTTGGTTTCCCGTTTTGTTGCGGTGTTGGTTTGATTTCAGATTGATAGATCAACTTCAATCAATTATAAATTCAATCAATGAATTTGACGTCTTCAATGTTGTACCTCCGGATGTATAATTCAGACACATCAAATTTATCGTATTTGTAAGCTTTATCACATTTATAAACATTTTGACGTTTTATACTATTAATATAAATTATGTGAGTTTGTTCGTAATTTTTTTTTAACAATTTTAAATTGTATTGTTAATCGATATAATTTATATCAATTTAAATGAATAAATATCGTTTGGTTAATTAGAAAAACATTCTATATTTAAACTATTGATTTAAAAATAAAATCGGAAATGATTATCATAGTAGGGGAAAATTGAAGTATAAAACTCGCATATTAGTATATATTTTCCTATGGTTTTTATTGTACACTAGCCACTGAATTTTTGTGTGTCAATCGATTACTATAAAATTAGATATGAAAAATGTTGTCACATCAAATATGATTTTAAGATGGTATCATATCATTAAGTTGACCTTAAATTAAATTGATCCAATGTGATTCAGAAGTTCAAATAAGGACGCCGAGGAAAATAATGATTATGAGATAAGAGATCATGTGATACTAATTGTAAAATCCTAAATTGTAGATTTAAAGGGTGCATCTAGGCAAAATACATTTGGTTCTATTCCCTTTCCTACGGATGAGAGTGGTAAATTTTTTACACTTTGATGTTTTTTTTAAAAAAAAATAGAAAATTGAGATAGATAAAGTTTGTTTTAAAAATAGGCCTATAAAGATAACTTAATTGTTAAAAGAATGTTTCAATCTATAAATATGGTATAAATTATTTGAATTTTATCAAAAAATAATAATAATTTGAATTATAAAATCAATTTAATCACAACATATTAATATCTTAATTTATTAACATTAATTAATAATTATCCATAAGTCCTAACTCAACTGAAAAATATTAAAACTATTAAACTATATACCATATTCGTTATTCGAATTTGTGACATCAGAGTTGTATGTAAGTTTATTTACTATTTCATCTACAAATAAAAAAAAATTAATAATTAATTGTATCAAATCAATTAATATAATTCAGGTAATTTCAATATTCAAATTACATTAATTAGTTAAATTGACAAAAATAAAATTTAATCAAATAATTTAATTTCTTAATTAAAATACAAATTTAACTCAATGATGATTAATAACTTAAATGTATTTTTAATTCCCTTATTTTATTCAAAACTAACTTTTAATCTATCTATTTCTAAAATAAGATTTTAAGTTCTCATTTTACAACTTTTGGATTTTTTTTCTGTCTCCTTCCATTTTTATGATGCTACATGCTCATTAATTATGTGACACAATTAAATTGAATAAAATAGAATCTTGTTCACGTTTTTTTATTTCCTTTGTAATGTTTGCTTACATTGTTACTAATAATGGTGTTTGTGAAAACTTTGTTGAATAAAAAATAATAAAAGGATATTGATTATTGACATGAATGTATTTTTATTTAATTCATATCATTAACGAGCATGCCACATTATAAAAAAATGGAGGATGACCAAGAAAATTTCACAAGTCGTAAAATAGGAGACCAAAAACTAAAGTTTAAAATTAAGGAGACTAAAATTTAATTTCAAATAAAATAAATGAATCAAAATATATTTAAGACTTAATTTTTTTTAATGGATAATAAATTTCAAATAATAAAAAAAATTAAATTTTTTAGTTGAAGGAAGATGTCCTCCTTTCAAAAAATAATAACAATTAACTTTGTTCATTTTCTCTCCAATCAATCAAATAAAGGGAGGCAGAGAATCATTAGTTCATATTGGCATATCAATTTCATTTGTATGCAGATTCAAGAAATAATTTTAACGTTGTTAACATTCTATTTTCAGAGACACGAGTATTATGCACTTCAATTTAATCATATTTGTAAGTTTTTTAATATATTTATAGATGTTTTATCGTTTTATACTATTAATTTGGATGAATTTATTTAGAGATTTATTATTTTCAATTTTAATGACTTTAAATTATATTATTTTTGAACAATATAATTTATACTAAATTAAATGAATAAATATTACTTTTTAGTAAAAATATAGTGATGGTGAGCAAACACATGTTCTTTCTCTAGTTTTTTCTTATATAAAAAATACATAAAATATACCATATATCTCACATTTTTATCCATTCTCTTGGTCTTTGACATCTCAATTTTTTTTGAGATATTTTTGACATGTTTAAAGCCTATCAGTTCTTTTCTTTTTTACTTTTCACACAAGAGAAAATAAATATTTTATTTTTCTTTTCTCCTATTTTCTCTTCAACTAAATAATTAAAGAGAATCATCGTATTTAAAATTTTTGCTACTTTTTGTTGTTGTTGTAGAAACTTTCTTTTATAAACCAAAATAGTATGTGATTAGAGTAAGTATTTGACAATGTTTATACAAATTCTTAAATTTGTTCGCTATGTGTTTTGAATTTTTGTCAAATTTTAATTTTTAATAATATAAAACATACACAAAATTTTAACTTCTAATAATATATTTAAGAACAGAAATATATTACGAAATTTTAACTTTGAACAATATATTTGAGAGCAGAAAAAGAAACACAGAATACCATCAGCAATTACTTTTTGTTATTAAGTTATTATGAAGTTGTGTAGCTGGATCGTTGCTTGTAAGTGGAGACAAGTAGATGATTGACGTGTGGTGAGTCTAGTTGTCTGCATAACCCACTCATACCATCACTTCCGCCGTCGAAACGTGTGGGCCCATCATATGTATATGGTCATCGTTCATTGAACGCATTTCATTTTGATTCGTAATTCTTGATCATATTCATGGATATTTTAGGGACACCAACTCTTCATTTTTGTATGGTCCCACTTAATCCGCTCGTCATACTCCTAGCTAATTTGCTTGATTTTTGGTGTTAACCGACATGCTTTCTTCTATCTATTTCGATCGAGGGGAACGACACAAGATTTTTATTTTTAATAATTTTATATTTATGAATAAATTATGATAATATTTATTATTTACTTTTTAAATATTTTTATTTTCCTTCAAATCTGAGGATAAAAATCACTTTAAAAGAAGTTTTGTGTATATACTCTTCTAAAAAATAATCAAATACAATTTATCTAAAGTATTTACTCATATATCTCGTGAAACACACTTTTAAAAGTTAATATTCATTATGATATTATTTATAAGGAAAAATTAATTAAAATAATTAAAAAATTGTTCTATTTGACTCAATTAAACCAACTAGATCAACTTTTGGATGTAAATAAGGTCTGAGGGGGGATTTCAAAATTTTTATATACATATTAAAAAATTTAATAAACAGAAGAAATATAATAGTTATTTTGTTTACTAACTATTAATGTATTTTTTACCATTATAAATGAAAAATAAAATTAATATTTTTAAAGTAATGTACATAATAATAATTGAATAGTACAATTAAAAAAAAATTAAGTTACATTAAAAATGATTCTCATTTTGAAATAATTTTATAATAAACACTCAGTTTTTTTTGTGATCCTTCCATTTTTAGGTTTAGTAATTTAGAGTTTTGATAGTATGTAAATAAAGTTAACTAATAAATGTCTCAACTAAGATTATGCTAAACGATTTATCTTTAATTATACTTTAATTTAATCACTTAGTTAAATTACAATAGAAAACAAAACTCTTCCATTTACATAAATTATAAAAGTAAATATAATTAGTATTTAAAATTAGACAAAACTCTTGAATTTAATAAATTATTATTTAAAATTATAAAATAAGTATAATTTATTTATAAGAGTATTTTTTCCATTTACATAATATATATATATATATATATATATATATACTAACAAATAAAATAGAACTATTTGATTACTCATATTTATTTTTAAATTTAAATTATTTATTTAGTAAAGTCAATGGATAATTTTAAATATAAATTTATTTCATTATTTATTTAATTTTTTTTAGTTTTTTTTGTCAATTTATAATATTTAAAATATAATATAATATTTAAAAAACTAATATATAACTATTAACGATCATAATTTTGTTATTTAAATATAATATATTATATCATATTATGATGAGATGTGTATCAAATAGACAAATACAAACAAAATAAAATGATATAATATAGTGTTTGTATTTGTTGATTATGTCAATATATTACACATGATATATTTGAAATAAAATAATATATCATGTGTGATAAAATGATATAATATATCACATGTATATCTAACACACGATATGATAATGTTTATTTCACCAATATCCTATCTTATTATTATCTAACTTTATATTATATTATGTCTCTATTCTATAATACACAATAAATAAATTATAAAGGAACAAGACAAATAAGATAGTAAGATTGACATGTCATATCCTACCAACTCACCCATCAAAATACTATATTCAAATAGAATTACTTATCCTATTTTATCTATCTTACGATATCAAATGAGTTATAAGTGCACAAATTTATCATCTGTAGAAAAATATATTTTCTATTTTTATTTTTTATTTTTTATGTTTTATATATAGTAATTTTTTTCTTTCAAAAATACACTTCTACACAATTTTTTATGAATATATTCAAATATATTTTTTTAAATGATTGATTTATATAATAGTAAACAAATAAAAATTAATTTCTATTTTTCTTAAAAATTTATAAAATATATTTTTTAAATACAAACCACAAATGGACTATAAATTAAACTATTTATTTAGTTTAAAAATTATAATAATAATTAATGTGTATTATCCATGTATATCTGTGTGAATATATTTTAAAAACTATTTATATAATTAAGAAAAATAGATAATGTTGTTGTGAAAATTATGGATGCTTAGTTCTAGGTAGAGGGTAGTAAGTGAAAAAGACACAAAAAAGGAATAAAGATATTTTTGTAAATATATATGTTTTTTATTAAAAAAAATTATATTAAATTTACTTGAATTCCTTAATAAACGTATAATTAGTTAAATTTTCTTATAATAAATAATAAAAAAAGTAAATATTAATAACTATCTTTATTTTTATAATTGATATAACAACTTAAAATATATTCATTCAATAAAAATAAAAATAATAAATATATATCTCATATTCAATCAACATGAATAAAATTATTATTTTATTTATAAAAATAAAAATAAATCATATCAACTATTACTTTTAAATAATATAACTTTCTATTGTTAGAATTTTATATTAACCTTAAATATTGATCCATGGTGTAAAATTATCTACATATTTACTTTGTAAAAATAATAAAAAAATTCCCACATGTTATAAGATTCATATCAATAAAAAGATATCCAATCCTAAATATCAAAATTTTATTATATAAAAAAAAAGGATGAAATAGATATTCCATCCTAGAGACAAGGAATTTTGTCCTTCTCCGAAACACAAAATTGACAGTCCCCCTACTCAAAGATTTTCTCCGTGCCCATCGGATAGCTATTCTTGTTTTCTATTCTTTTCTTGTACAAGAGTTACCGTGGTTGGTTAAACCGAATTAACCGACCTTCAACTTCAGCGCCGTCCCAGCCTTACCAAATCCAAGCCAAGCCAAGCCAAGCTGAGCCGAGCTACCACAATTTCCACCAAAAGTCCAAACACTTTTTCAGTAAAAATCACCTTAAGCCGCGCCACAAAAGGAGTTAATAGGAAAAAGTCATTGCGCGTCTCTCTCTCTCTCTCTATTATATCTCTCTGTCCGAAAAACTTCAGTGTCTGAAAATTTCGTGTAGTTGACGAAGACTATGATGACCGGCAACCGAGATCTCCAGCAACCAATTTTTTCCTACTAAAACGGTACCGTATAGAACGATCTGAAAAACTCCGATTCAATGGAAGGTGATAAAGTAAGCGTTGTAATTGACCTATTGAATGAGATAGCTAACATCTCAGACTTCAGACCTATGGTGAAGAAACAATATTGTAATTTAGCACGAAGATTGAAGCTGTTGATCCCTTTGTTTGAAGAGATTAGGGATATGAAAGGTTCAATCCCTAAGCATACTTCAAAAGCCATTATTTCGTTCAAGGAAGCACTTGAATCAGCTAGGGAAATTCTCAGATTTGGAAGTGAAGGAAGCAAGATTTTCATGGTTTGTTACTTTTTAATGATTTTTTTGCTTTCTGTAGATAGCTTTTAGAGATGCAATTGCAACCAAAAGTAATTTTTAGTAGTAACATATCTTTGAACTCGGATATATAATTTTTGTTTTTTATAATGAAAAAAATACAGATATATGTATTACTTGGTTGTGTGGGAGTAATTGTTCATGTTATCTTATGGCTGAGATGCAAAGTACGATATGGTTTTTGATCTTTGTCTGTTATCTAATTATGAATTACCTGCAATTTGAAGTGGAATGAATTATGTTTACCCCAGATTTGTAGTATTCTTTTATTTAGTTTTTTTTTTTTTAATTCTATAGAATAGCTGATTTTATTTATGCAATTGATCTCTCTTTTAAATTATGATTGTTGTTCAGATTTGTGTTGGTGATTATGATCCATCTTCTCTGAACTAGTTATGTGGTTTTTTTATTTTATTTTAATTATTATTATTATTTTTTAATTTGATTTGTTTATAATGGATGAGTGCCACGAAATTATGGATTTTCGTGCTAAATTGGGCATTGAGGATTGATTGCATGGTGTTTAGGAAGTGTAAAGAAACGAAAGTTCTGGTTTTTGAGCTTGTATGGTGTTCAATGTTTTGGATGGAATCTTCTGAAATTACATGGCACAAGCCTGTTACTCTTCACCATCTCAACAATTTGTAACACTACTGGGTTCCATATAGTTTTCTTGTTGTGTCCCTGGACCTGGATATTGACAGCACAATCCTCTCCCTGTTTACACTTTACACCAAAAAATATTCTAAGTTATTAGACGAAAACAACTTACAGCTGAATTAAGGGTGGACCAAATCAAAATAGCTGAATCCAGTATATCCAATTCAACAACTGTTCCCTTGGGAATATCAACAGGAGAATCTTCTCCCATTTATTTCTATGGTTAAACAGGCTTTTGATAAGGAGTTAAGTAAATATTTTGTATGCCTTTTCTTTCTTCACTTGAGAGTTGAGATACTTTCCCAGTCCAGATGAGAAATTGAAAGATATAGTCTTGCACACATGAACATTTGCGAGACAAAAGGAGATTTCTGAAGGCGTTAAGTTTCTCACAGCTGAAAAACCATATTGCGGGCATTCCTTTTTGGGGCTGTTGGTATTTGATGATCTAGTGTACTAATTTTTTTACCATTGATGCTTAATCACCATTATATGTTTAGCAAAAGGGAGGCTGATAATGAAATATATTATGGATCATGATTAGCACTCTTCTTTTCCTTAAACCCTCTTTTATCGAAGGTACCCTGAGATTTCAAAGCCTTCGTTTTTTAACTTTGGCAAGACTATAGCTGTTTGGTGATTCTGCCACAATGGTCCACATGTGGTCCAAATGCTTTGGATCCTTGTTATTAGTTCGGATTTCTGTTGTGTGGGGCTTTGCAGACAAAGTTACAGAGGTAAAATGTAGAGGTAGTCGAAGAGTGTTTTTCCTTTAATGATGCCCACAGTGTTTCAAGCATTACTATATCATAAAAACACTGTCCATGGTACCAAATTTATTGTCTTGTGGAACTTTGAAATGGTTAAACTATTCTGGTTGCTGCAAAATTAACCAATTAATAATTTAATACAATTTACGATATTTGTACTATTTGACTCATACTTTTTGTCTATATGAGAACCTTACCATGCTTACAGTTACATAGAAGGCATATATGCTTGTTTTGACCTTCGGTTGCTTGCAGCTCAGTTTCCATTGTGAATCCCACTCTTAAAATTATTGGTCAAACAATATAAGTAGAGAGAGCATTATGACAAATTTATTCTAGTAAAATGACATGTGCTGCCTTAGATGTTGATTCAGTTGTCTTTTCTCTTGTTTATAGGTCCTAGAGAGGGACCAGATTATGAATAATTTCTATGAGGTGACAGCTCGGTTGGAACAATCACTGGATGGAATTTCCTATGATAAACTTGACATATCAGATGAAGTTAAAGAGCAGGTATAAATAGTTCTATTATATATATTTATAGCATTGGACTCTTCTTTAATTAACAAATTTTTATCTGTTGACCTATTTATTTACTAGATATTTACAATAGAATGGACACTGTCACACTGTGGAGCTTCTTTATCTTTACATTTTTGCTCTTCATATAATCTTGTCTAATTCTCCCTATCATTTTAGGTTGACCTGGTTCTTGCTCAGTTCAGAAGAGCCAAAGGGAGAGTTGATGATCCGGATGTCAAGTTGTATGAGGATATCTCATCCCTTTACACTAATAGCAATGATACAGCTACAGATCCTGCTCTTTTAAGTCGATTAGCAGACAAATTGCAATTGATGGGAATAGCCGATCTTACACAGGAATCACTCGCTTTGCATGAGATGGTGGCAGCAAGTGGTGGGGATCCAGGGGCACGCATTGAGAAGATGTCAATGTTATTGAAGAAGATAAAGGATCATGTGCAAATAGAAAACCTAGTCAAGGATGATGCTGTAATAGGAAAAACCCTTTCTTCAGGATTTTACGGACTAGGGGCAAATGATAAGAATCATCAGGTCCCCACTATCCCTAGTGATTTTAAATGTCCAATTTCCCTGGAATTGATGAAAGATCCTGTCATTGTTTCTACTGGACAGGTATGATACCCTCTGATAGCTAGTAAGGTTTGGTCATTTCATTATCATTCTTAACTTCCAAATTGGTAAGATCTGACGGTCCTTATATGTCTGCTTGAATGTTATATTGCTGCAAAAGGATCCACGCTCTTGCACAATTTTGTCTAGAGATCTAAAGGTCTATTTGGTTTTAAAAAACTTATAATAATCTGTTTCCAGTTAATAATTACAATTGTTTTCACTCTAATTTTAGTTTTCAATGATTTGTACCAGAAATTGTAGCCTTTTCACCATTTGGTGGATGACCATTCTCTCATTTTACTAACAAGAGAGGGTCATGTTGAGAGAAAGAAAGAAGCAAAAGCAAATCAAAATGATGTCCCTACTTTATTTTGAAATTTCTTCTACAAGGCCATTGAACTTTAATTGAGTCGGCCACATTGCAAAAATGTACAATTGCTTTATATATTGATGGATTAATATGGAACCATAATTTTCGGTTGAATTTTGAGTTATAAAAGTTGAAGGCTATATGATGATTCCAATGTGCATTATTGACATTATATTCTCCCATTTCAGAGACAGTTTGCTGATAACTGTCTATTAACACTCAGATGCATCTTGTCCTCATCTGCAGACTTATGAGCGTTCCTGTATTGAGAAGTGGTTGCAAGACGGTCACGGGACATGTCCGAAAACACAGCAGAGTCTCACCAGTACCGTTCTCACACCCAACTATGTCTTACGAAGCCTGATAGAACAATGGTGTGAAGCCAATGGCATAGAGCCACCAAAACGACCCAGCAGTTCTGAGCCTAGCAAATCAGCATCAGCCTGCTCCCCAGCTGAGCGAAGTAAGATTGAAAGTCTTATCCAAAAGCTCACATCTGGCAGTCCTGAAGACCAGAGATCAGCTGCCGGTGAGATTCGCCTTCTTGCAAAACGCAATGCAGATAACCGTGTAGCTATTGCTGAAGCTGGTGCAATACCTCTCCTTGTTGGTCTCCTCTCCGTGCCAGACTCCCGCACTCAAGAGCATGCTGTGACAGCGCTTTTGAATCTCTCCATATACGAGAGTAACAAAGGAAGCATTGTATCTTCAGGAGCAGTTCCCGGCATAGTTCATGTGCTGAAGAGAGGAAGCATGGAAGCCCGGGAAAACGCAGCAGCAACACTTTTCAGCCTTTCAGTTATCGATGAAAATAAGGTTACAATTGGTTCTTCAGGAGCCATATCACCGTTGGTGACACTGCTGAGTGAGGGCACCCAAAGAGGTAAGAAAGATGCTGCAACAGCACTCTTCAACTTGTGCATTTACCAGGGAAACAAGGGTAAGGCAGTGAGGGCCGGTGTTATTCCCACGCTGATGCGACTGCTGACAGAACCTACTGGTGGAATGGTGGATGAAGCATTGGCCATTTTAGCAATTTTGGCTAGTCATCCCGATGGAAAAGCTGCCATTGGTGCTGCAGAGGCAGTGCCAGTTTTGGTAGAGTTTATTGGGAACGGATCCCCGAGGAACAAAGAGAATGCAGCTGCGGTTTTAGTTCACCTTTGTTCTGGAGATCGACAATATCTAGTGCAAGCACAAGAGCTAGGAGTGATGGCTCCATTGTTGGAGTTGGCTCAAAATGGTACAGACAGAGGCAAAAGAAAGGCAACGCAATTGATAGAGCGTATGAGCAGGTTCCGTGAGCAGGAGCTGCAAGAAGTTATGACACAAATGGATCTTCAAGTTCCGAACGATGATATCCAACCACCTTTGATCATTAACCTTGAAGACACCTGAAATATTTTGTTTATATTCCTTAATGCTTATTTTGTATCTTTAAAAAAGTGATGAAAGAGGCATCTGTTTGGAGGAAAAGGTGGAAGATCACCTTCCTGCTCCGCCAAGTTATTCGTTTGTTTGTTTGTGTGATATACAGAGACATAATGCAAAATGCCCTTGAAAGGAGGAAGAAGAGATCGCCTGACATGAAAAATGTATAATTGTAACATGTAATGAACTATTCTAATCATCCTCGATATTTAATGAAGAGATGTTTCGTGTATTGGCCCCAAAAATTTGTCCATGTATTTTTACATTTGAAAACATTGATTTATAACATGTTGGCGATGTTATAGCTTCTCTTTGTTGGTCTACTATACTACATGATGAATTTATCAAAGTATGTGTATGATCAGATGCAATATGAGGTGTGATGCAGGCGTAGATTGGAATATTCAACACCCCCTCCCCCATGTTTCTACTTGTACGTGTAGAATAAAAGTAAGAGTGTGGCTGCTTTAATGGCACTTGTAAAAGAATAAAAAAATAGTTTGTCTTGGAAAAATCAATTTTTAAACTATCAAGATTGAATACACCACTTTTAAATAATATTTGGTTTTATATTTAGTTCTTTAATGTGAATTTTTAGAATATTTGGTAGTATTTACCTAAAAGTAATGATTAGTGATTAACATAGAACACAAATCATGAAGTCATAAGATGGTTTTGAAGTAGTTGAAGAGACAAGGATGTTATGGTTTTATTTCCTCACTCTAACAAAAATTACCAATTAATTATAAACATTAACTATTTAAAAAAACATAAAACACAAATCCTTCGTATTAGATCTATTCCTTCATATTATAACACAAATCCTTCAAAATGCACGTGCAAGGACAAATCACGTTAAGAAAACAGGACATTTATTTTAAAAATATAAATTTTTCTTTTCAAATACTCAATTTTTTATACTATTAAAATAATTACGTAAACACTTTTTAAACTACATCGAGATAATAATATATAAATGATTAAAAAATCATTAAATACAACACATATTTAAGATAACACTATTGATATACCTAATAATTTTATTCAGATATCTGTGGTCATTTTTAAATAAAGTAAAATCATACTCAAATCAACATAGATTGAATTTATTTGATTCTATTCAAATTGAACTCGAACTCAGAAATTTTTTTTTTATTGATTTTGATTTTTTTTTGAGTTTACCAGATCATTGGTTTAATTTTTATATCTCTAGAAGAAACTCAAAACACTTACAATTGAAATTTAAGTTAAAAGATGCAATGTATTTTTTTAAAAATATTTTGTGTAATTATTTTATAGGTTATTTTTAATAAAAAACAATTATTGAAGATATTGGGGTGACCGCGGTCATCCTATGTCCCAACAAAGCTCCGCTTATGTATGGGACAATCGTCAACCATGCTAGTAGTCCTTAAATATTACACATAGCATTCGTATCATTTTATTTTCCAAGAAAACAAACATAACTGTTACTACTTCTGTTATTTTTTTTTTTAATGAGACAAATTATAGTTTGGTCAACAAAAATTGATTGATCCTGATTGGTGGTGGGAAATAGAGTCTCTTGAGTGAGAATTCTTGAAGTTCATTGTCATTTTGGAATGGTGACGAAGTAGTGGCTTACCACCTTTCTTGGTGTTGTAACATGTTTTTGGAGTTGTGATTCATATTGTGTTGAGTAACTGTGATGGAAATTTAGCTTTCAATTACCATAGACGGCGCTAATGTCACAAATAGACTTGAATCTATAGGAGGATAGGTGGTGGTGCTACGACGATAGCTGTGACTGCTCCAAAACAGAGTTGTATCTATATACACTCCGACGATTAAGTAAATTTGTGTTTCAGAGTCGGATGATTTTATTGTTTATGCTTTGTTGATGCCTTCTGTGTGTGCTCTGTTTATGCATGTATATATTAGTTATGACTACTACTAGAAATTTCAGCTTTAGTGACCGATTAATTGACTGCTATTGTTTCAAAATCGGTCGCTGTGATTTTTAGCGACCAAATCAACAATTTTTTTTAATTTCGTTGATAAATTACTTGTCGCTAGTTGTTACGACTAAATCAACGACCGATTTTGTGACGAAGTAATGATTAATTTTGTGACGAATTTGGAGACTAAATTAGTCACTAAGGTTTGAGACCGATTTAACAATCACTATGAAATATTTTTCTATGTCATTAGCAACTGATTTAGAGATAATTTGTAACTTAAGCTATGATTTTTATTAAATATTTGGTCACTAATTCCATCTCTAAACTTTTTCAGTTTTCTTTTTTAAATCCATTACTTTAATGTCTAAAAAAAAATGAAAATAATTTTTTTAATCTTATTTCAGTATTTAAAAAATTCATGCACAAAAACCATTTATCTGCATTAAACATATCAATGTACATAGCTAAGGAACATAATATATTTAAGTAATATTTCTTAGTACTAAAAAAAATACTAATAAGATTTTAGTTTAAACATAATATATTTTAGTCATAACAAAATGCAACATATTTGTTCTTTGGATTAACTTATCACTATCCATCTAACTTTTCATCATAATGATCACTAGCATCATTATCACCAATCTCATCATCAAAATCACCAACAACATGATAATCAATCTCATCATCGTGATCACCAACATCATTATCTTCAATCTCATCTTCATGAACTTGGTCTCTACTATATGGCATGGGTTGAAAGTTCAAGCTATTCATCAATTGTTTCATCAAATGGTTGTTGCGTTGAACTGTTCTATTTGTATTAGTCAATTCCTCACGAAGTTGACCTCTTTCATTTCTCATTTCTTCAAATTCACGTCTTTATATTCACTTCGTTGATGAAGAACATGACCGACAATAATATGGTCTCCTTAATAATACAATAAATTCCATTCAGAGGCTATATACTCGTCCTTTTTTTATTCTTGCAATCTCATACCACACATCTAATTCATTTGGTGGGGAGTTCTTGAAAATATGCTTCTTGGGTCAATTCTTCCAATCTATATCTAAACTTTCCTTGTCAACATAAATATAGGACTAATTAATATTTTAAGACACACTAAAATAAAATAAAACCAACATAAAAAATAAAAAATAATATACAATTTAAAGTTGAAAGCTCTTACATGCACATATTTCAATTTTCTATCAACCCAAGTTTTATCTTTGCCATGTTTATGTGTCTGGAGAAACAAATTTGAATAATTAAGAGCGATGTCATTCAATTCCATTAAACAACATAAAGAAAACTCAAAATTAAAAACTTATTAACATGTAATAATATTATTTAGCACGTGCAAAATTTGACGGCATAAAGAAAAACTTGTTAACAATGTTATGTAGCTTGTACAAAATTTGACAACATTTAAAACTTCTTAATATCGTAAAGAAAACTCAAAATTTGAGGATGCATAATTTATCAAAGTGTAAAATTTGATAGTGCATAATTTTACACAATGCATAATTGAAATTACAAAACAAAATTACAACAATTAATTTACAAAACAGAATTGAAATTACAAAATATATTTGTTTCCAATTTGATTAGTGTATGCATTTCGTTAAAAATAGTTTTTAACAACATTCATTACAGGTGCCAACAACTGATATTGGCAATTGTATCCACCAAATCATTCTATTGGGATATAATATGAGTGGATAATTGACTAATTACTAATATACTACACACAGACAACAAAAAAAGATTAAAATAACCTATCACATAGTATAATCACCCACCAACTATAGAACCTAAATTGGTTGTGAATATGCAATTTTCTTTTAATGGCATAAACACTAGTTAACTCACTGTATTGTTCCAAATCAAACATCATCATTTTAATAAAAATCAAAGTAAAAAATATAAATCATGTACTAGATTAAGTAATGCAAAGAAAATGTACAAAAAGGCAATTGGGCAACAAATCACATGATCACTAATGAATATTTTAAAAAACTCAAAATCAAAAATGAATTATTACAATGCACAACCATAATTAGATATTAGGCCTTGATTACTGATAAAGATTTATGTCAAACTTTATTCCCTTTATCACAAATAAAGTTTGACAAGAATTCATCAAAAATAGTTTAAAAAAACTAAAGTTTGACAATGCCACTGCCCTCTAGGTCATTTATCATAAACTACTAGATTATGCTTTATTTCACTTTGGTGCCATAGGTATTGCAATTGTGAGATTTTTAACCCTTGGGTTTTAATTGTACAAATTGAGAAATCTAAGTATTATAATTGATATAATCAAATACTTCAGTCCAATTTTATATGGTGTTCAAAATGCAATTCAATAAATTCACTTGAATTTTATTAACATACAAACAACCTAATGTTTAGCTTCTATCCTTTATTCCTTATTCAATAATTCTAGTATTTGATATTTTAATTCTGGAACTCTAAGTATCACAATTGAGTCTTGATAATCAAGTATCATTTGTTCTTGTTTGTAAGAATGTGTGTCTATATTATTAATACTTATCCAACCTAACCTCTCCCCAAATGTCTCTTAGAATTAATCTAACTACTCATACAAAAAAATAGGTCTTCTAAAGCTATCAAAATAACATCTTTGTTGTGATTTTCTTTGAGGAAATTTGAATCTATCTTTGAAATAAATGGTGTACGTACTGTGTTGATGAGGCAAGGATGGGCAGAAGTAGTAGTAATATGAGAAGGAATATCCTTTTTTTCTTCTTGAAGAGATCGTTTTGTCTCCTCCGTCGATCGTGTTTTTCCGAAACTCAACTATTCATATGAGAAGGAGTACATTTCTTTCTCTAAGAGTACAATGAAGACGCAATATCAGGTCACATGGAATAACATTATAATGAGACGACAAAGAACTTTAAAAAGAATTAGAAAATAAGTTCATTACATTATGGTTCACGATAGCCGACAAGACGACAAAAATTAAGAGTTTCACATTGCAATTGCAGTTTGAGGGTTTAAAAGAACACGTTGGCTTCGTAGTTGTAGAAGAAATTCGAACGAGTTGGGGCTAAGTGTATTAGAAGTCAAACTCGGGTTGTGCGACAAATGATTGTGAATTGTGATGAAATGGTAATGAAAATGGCGGTGAATGAGTGGATTGTTTCTTTTATGAAAAAATTGAGGAGATTAGCAAGAGAGGAATGATTTTGCGGTTTGTGGTGAGTTGAGAAAAAAAGAGGAATTGAAATGGGTTCTTGGAAATGATTGTTTCTTTTGTTTTTGTTGGAAATGGTTAGAGGAAAATAGAAAGGTATTCATAAAAAATATGAGGGAATTGAGTTAAATAAAAATAAGAATTGAGGTAATCGAAAATATTGGGTGTATTTTTTTTTTTTATTTTATAGTTAAAATATTGGGTGGTGTATTAAAAAATGAGTTTGCGATTGAAATTTTGATTGCTCATTTAATTAATTTAAATAAAATAAAATTTAGAAAATGATATTTAGTTATTAAAATTCAGTTGTTACTTCAGTCTTTAAATTTCAGCAGTGACCGATTTAGTGACACAAAAAAAATTTAGTCACAAGATTCAAAATTTCAGTCTATAATTTAATTACTAGTGTGATTAAAAATATTCAGTCTTTAAATCAATCGCTAAAGTCAAAATTTATATTAGTTGAATCATTTTGATGCTCAAACAATAAAGTAAAATAAAGTTAATTCAGATTAAAATTCGGTTTGGATTAATATTAAAGAAAGAATAGGTTAAAAATCGGTTCGGATTAATATAATTTTTAAATTTTTTATTTATTTATTAAATTCAAAATTATTCCTTTGTTAAAATTAAAAATTAAAAAGTTATAAATGATCGCACTAAAGAAATGCAACCTAAAAAAAAGTTATATAGAATATAATAGAGATTTTTTTATTAAAAAAAAAAGATATAGATGAAAAAAAAACCAAATATAAGTATTTTCTTAAGAAATTGAGAAATCAATTATATATATATATATATATATATATATTACATTTGATGAGACATCAAATAGATAGAAGATAAATACTTCGTCTGGCTGCAACCCCGCTTTGCCACTAATATTTTCATAACTATGCAAAGTACTTTAACTCTTGAAAATGTACTGAGAGTCGTGGTAACATCAAAAAATGGACAAACGAAGTTTATGTCAAAGATGTCAACGCAAAACACAAAACCACTTGTATGTGTGTGTCATGTATTGTTGGTAGTGAAGATAAATTTGTTATGAGTTTTCTTTATCAATCTATAGCTATAAATAAAGCAAGAGATGAGATGGTAAAGAGGTTTCAAAGAAATAAGATGAGGGAGCCTAGCTTACTTGAAGATCTTAGATAAGATTCACAACAACAGAAAAATCTTTATAGAAATAATTTTTACTTATCACTTTATTACTCGAATGATTTAATAGATTTGTCAAATTGTTGTCAAGTAAACGGATGCAATAAATATTTAAAAAAATTTGAGCTTGATTTTGGAAGGACAACAACAATAGAGAATTGAAATAAAGTAACGTCAATAACATAATGTTATTTATATCTTACTTATGTGTTATCAATAATCCCTATTTTCATACAATATATGTTTTATTTATCTCCATGCAACATTCTAAATCATGGTAGGAGACTTGTGGATGTGATGCAGCACATTTTCAATTGTTGATTATTGCGGTTTTGAGTCAAACTTGTAGTGCATATATGTTTATGAACGAAATCTGTAGCGTGTTTGAATACATTCATTCTATAAAAAGAAAAAAAAAAGTTGGAGCGTCAAAATCTTAAAAGATCTCGTCTTTCTTTCGTTTGAATTTAAGATTACAAAGTAGAAATTAATAATACTATGTTCATGTTTTTAATCTTTTATATTTAAAAACATACACACGCTAGGACTAAGAATTTCACCGTTGCTTCCTTTTTCTTTGTTTTTCAGTTGATTGACGACGAAATTATTTTTCGTTTTTTTTTCTTACAGCGAAACATTTGTTACCGCTTTAATTCAAATTAATTTGAGTCCTTCCACTTCCAATATTTACTCACAATATGAATACCAAATTTCTACTTCCAATTACAATGAATTTTGCACTACTGAAATCTCCGTCGTGTTGTTATTTTATCTCCGTCATGTTTTTTTTTTTTGAGGGGGCCTTCAGCAGCCAACTTCTTTTAAATTGGACCACAACTTTAGGCCCACTTATATGGTTAAACCTTACACAAGAGTTAGTCGGAAAATTGGCTATTGTACCCCCCATTTAAACTTATACCCCCCCAACATAAATTTTTTGTTGTAAAATACCCAAAATAACCCTAAAAAAAACAGTAAAAGTCAAAATAAGAAAAAATTCAAACACTTTACCCCCACATTGAAAAATCCGGAAAAATAAGTTTTCGGAAAAATTAGTTTTTACCGGAAATTTCAAGAGGATTGAAATTTCCGGTAGTTCAAAATACATACCGGAAATTTCAAAAACGAAATTTTCGAGAGGCAAACCGGAAATTTGAAAAATCCGGTAGTTGTAAATTCGTATTTTGAACTACCGGAAATTTCAATCCTCTTGAAATTTTCGGTACACTGTGTAATTTTTTTTTTATTTTTTTATTTTTATTTTTGTTTATTGAATTTTGTTAGTGAGGACCAGAGGAGGAAAATCTGACGGTGGTGATTATTCGCGAGTTCGGCCTCCTACACAATCAAATAGGAGAGCTGCTGTTGAAAAAAGGAGAAAGAGAAATGAGGAAAGGCAGGCGCCCCAGGACGAGCAGCCTCAGGATGAGCAGCCACAGCAAAATCTTATGTTTGATGCAGAACAGGATGAGCAGCCCCATGATGAGCAGCCTCAGCACGATCATGAGTTTTATGATGAATATGACCAGCAGCAGCAACATTTTGATGATGAACATGGTCAGCAGCACCAGCCTGATGAACCCATGTTTCCTGGAGGTCCTTATGATCTTTCTGTCCTTACAGATTATGAGCATCATATTGCAATTAATGTGTGGAATGGACAGGTTAGTAAATAATTTATTTTATTACATATTATAATATATTTGTAGTATAGGTTATTTTATTACACATTATAATTTATTTGTAGTATAAGATTATAATATATTTTTAATTGTGTTATTTTTAATTAAACAGGAAAGACGTGCCTTGAAAGTTGTTTCCAATGGCAAAAAGCAAGACAAATTTATTGATATTAGATATCATTTACCTGCTCAAATAGATCATTGGATTAATATATCTGGATTACGTCCTCTGAGAAGATGTAGTTTGCATATGATTGATGGTAACATGATATCTGCTTTTGCTGAGAGATGGCACGCAGAGACTAGTTCATTTCACCTGCCATTCGGTGAAATGACTATTACTCTTGACGACGTCAGGGGTCTTTTGAGCATCCCGTGTACTGGAGAGTTTTTCACACCTCCCGCAAATGTCAATGAAGATTTGGCAATTGCTGCTGCTGTTGAGTTGTTGGGGGTTACATATGATGAAGCTGTCACTGAGACTAGGACCAATAGAGGGGCTTCTACTATTATATTTATTATACTTATCATTATTTTTTTAATTATTTCATCACCTTAATAATTTTACTACATTTCAATTATTTACAGACTTGGATTTATGAACATTTCCCTGATATTTGTAAACGGGATATGAATGAGCATATTTCCTCGATGCCACGGATGTTTCGTTGGACGGCAAAACAAACATCTGTGAATGTGGCATATTACAGGGCAAAGTTGGATGCTTTGAGGGATACGGATATTATCTGGGCAAAGTTGGATGCTTTGAGGGATACGGATATTGAAGATGGAAATACAACTTTAATTGCATTCATTAAAGCCAGTTCTCTGTCAGTCACAATCACCTGAGGAAATGGCGTGTTTGAAAAAAACAACTCTTTTAACTTCTCCAATGCCCACCAAAAGTTGTCTTGACGTTCAGAATCCATATAAGCAAATGCAACATTAAATGTCAACCAAGTTGAAGTTACACCAACAATTTCAAACAACGGTAACCTATACTTGTTGGTTTTGTAGGTGCTATCCATGATCAATACAAGAGGGAACATGTTAAGCAAAGTTATGGAATCTGTGTGCGTCCAAAACATATCCCTCACAACGTTGGAGTCCTCATGAGTCCTACTCCAACAAGTATATTTCTCAGCTTCAAGTAACTTCAACAAATGTTGCATATCAGTTCTAGGTCCCATCAAATTCTTCCTGTATGTACTTCGTCGCTTGTAAATTTGATAGATACTAGTCACATTCTCCGTATCTCGATCTCTCAAAGATGACAAGATATGTCTCGGTGCAACGTGATACTTTGTCAACTCGTCAACATGTTTCTTATCTTCTTCTGTTAAGCGTCCCATAAATGCATTATTCTCAAAAGTAGCTACTAACTCATGGTTGTGAAGTCCACAGATTAAACTAATAATCCATCCTTCATCATTTTTCAGTGGTCTCGCTTTAAGTTTAAACGGACATCCACACTTTTTAGTTGAAGTACCTGTGTCATATTTATTTGACTTATATTGTCCACCTCTATCACAACCAAGAATTACTTTTGACTTTCTTCCTCTCTTTCCAGTCTCTACGTCTGATCGAGTAATGATAACTGCTACTCGATTTTGTCGACCTATCTCTCTTGCCCATGATATGACAGCTTCTCGTGACTCAAAAATTTGATCAGTTGTAAATGTTTCAGTTAAATCTATAAATACTGGTCGTGTGTTTTCCATCCCTAGTTCAAAAAAACAATTCAAATAAAATAACAAACAAATTAAAAGCATATTCAAAAAAAAAAAAAAAAATTAAGTACCGGATTTTTGAAATTTCCGGGTTAACTACCGGAAATTTCAAAAAACCAAATTTCCGGTGAACAAAAAATGACTACCGGATTTTTTCAAATTTTTTGAAATTTTCGGTAGCTTCCGGAAATTTCAAAAATCCGGTATTCAAATTACAACTACTGGAAATTTCAGTTTCCAAATTTCCGGTAACAATTATAACTACCGGAAATTTCGATGCAACTTACCGGAAATTTCAGCAAGGTCAGATTTTAGAGTAATTTTTTTTAACTGCTCGTAAATGAATTTTTTAAGAATAAAATTGGATTTTAAACAAATTTGGGGGGTATAAGTTTAAATGGGGGGTACAATAGCCAATTCTCAGTTAGTCGTGGATTAGATATGGATTTCAACTATGTAATTAAGTATATTACATAATTATTTTTTTGAATAAATAAATTACAATTTTGGTTTCTTTTTAGTGATTTCAGTGTCTCAAATTTTTAATTGTTACAATTAAGGCTCCATCCCTTTTATTTATTTACAACTCTCAAATTTTCATCATCTATTAAAAAGTTTCCCAATTTGAATTATTAAATGAGCCAAGATTGTGTTGACCTAACAATTATTTTGAAGAGAGGAGCTACCACCACTTACTCTAACACTTGCTTTGCAATATCTTCTCTTATTGGATAAATTTATGACGGTTTGTTGCTTGCACTTTTAGGAATTAATGTGTAAAATGCTACACATGGATGGAAGGAGGAGAGGAGAGGTGCTATTTTTTAAATTATATGTGTTTGGTTCAATTGTTAGGAAATGATGAAGGCAAAATCCCTCTTAAAATTTTAAAAGTTAAATACACTTAAAAATCTTTCATCTCTCTATGAACCAAATATATTTTTGATTAAAATTTCTCTCCCTTTCCTTTTTTAACCAAACATATACATACTTGCTGGAGATTCTCGGAGAGTGCGTCATCATCAATGGACTAATTTCACATCAACTATGAACGGAGGAAATATTAAATATATATAAGAAGTCATTGGTGTGTTTTAATTAGGACAAAATTTGGTAAAAACACACAAATAGAGTATTATATTATATTTTTATAGGTACGTATAACTGAGTTAGTAATTGTAATGCGGTTGATATACAGAGGTTTAAATTTGAACCTAAAATTCTACACTTTTCCAATGTGAGAGTCTAGCCATTAAATAACTTAAAAGAAAAAAATAAGAGCATTACATTATATTTCTGCAAGTTATAATTAGCGAAATTTATTTAAGCATGATATGATATGCTGGTAATGTGAAATTAGGTGAATCCGCAAGCATCTCGTGGTACATAGTATATATGCTTTTGTTTCAATCTGAATTCACTACTTGAGTTAGAAAGAAAGAAAAAAGAAGACACATAGATCCACGCTAGCTGTTTAAGTGTGCAGTGTCTTGTAAAGTTGGTAACGGTCTCTGGCATTAATGGGTGGAGAGGTCCCCACGGTTGAGTAAAAAGAAAAGGGAAGGTAAAACATAGAAGTAGAAGAAGACCAAGAAAGAAAACAATTCAAAGGAAACAAATTTATAAGGTCTTTATAATTTGAGTCTTGCCATACATGCATATTATTATAGGAGAGATTTGCTCAAACAACACAACATACATTCTGTTAAATATCTCTAAGGACTATCAATAATATTCTTAAAAGTAAAAATTTGCAGTTACCACAATTCTTATTGTTGAAACGGTGATTTAATTGATGTCGGTTCAACGAGTTCAATTTTTCATTGATTCCATAGAACATACATTGATCAATTTTCTAAGTTACACAAACAAATCAAAAAAATCATAAACTTCCATTTCTATGAGACAAAGTTTGTCATGGTTGATGTTTTAAACAACTTTCAAGAATATGTCTACATTAGATTATTTATCAAAGTATAGTCCATTTATCAAAGTAGTTTGAAGTAGAATTTCCATCATTGTAGATATTTTTTATAGAAAAGTATTAGTAAATGAACACTTATGTTAGTTTTATAAAATTGAACACTTTTTTTAAAACTATTTCGATGTCATTTAATTCATCGAACAAAATTATAAAATCTCTTATTTTTATAGGTCATACAAACGAGTATCTTTAAAATATTTATTAAAAATTAAAAATAAAAACTATATATAAAAAATAATTTTTAAGTTTTTAAAAAGTTAAAATCATAAATTTTAATATATTTCTAATAATTTTTTTAATTTTTTTTTTAACAAGTGTATAAAACACTTGTCAATGTTTTCTATATTATTTATTATAGATATAGTGATAGTTACTTTCATTTAAGAAGTGTCTAAAAGAGTTGTTAATATTTTGATAGATATAGTTAGTTTGATTACATTAACAAAAATATGGATGTTAAAGGTTTGGGCTATTATGATTGAAAAACAGTGTTGAAAGAGAAAGCTATAGCATGAATTTCTGAGCCCCTCTTCTTTGATTGATTTGTTTGTACCATATAGTCTGCAAAATTAGCCCACACTGTTCTGTGAATTGCTTCTTTTTTGCTTTATCTTTCGCAATGTTTCTTCTTTGAGACCCACACACACCGACATTTTTGGAATCTGAGTAAATATTTACCGCTATGTCCAAAGACACGTTTAGAGCGAGAGCGCTTTTGTCTGCGTTACTTGCTTTATTCGTTCATTTCTATTCTTCAAAGGTATAGCATTGGTCCTTACAAAAGCTATCATAATTAATCTCATTCATAATCACACCCTTTTCTTTTATTTTATCTTTAATGTTGAAATATTAATTAATTAATTAAATTAAACTCTTACGAAAAATTTCAACCCGAAATGAAGTATAGAGTGGCAAGAGAGATTTGAATTGAGAAATATTGACCGCAACGTAGAAAAAGTTGATACTTATTTTGACCCATATAGTCTTTTTCCTCTTTAAAATTCACACAAGTGCGTAATTAATAATTCGTGTTTGTTTGTTTCATCATTGTATCGAAGAAGTTCTAGATCAGTCAGCCCCTCCTAGTTTTGTCGAATATAGAAAGAATTGCATGATTTTGAGTGGGATTTTGGCGTCTTCTTACAATATCACTTCCAGTTTTCCACCTTCAATCTCAAATAATCCAACAAATATTGCACGTCCCATCTTATGAATATAATAATAAATCTTATAACTACAACATCATAAGTTTGACTCTTGACTCATGCACAAAATGTATAAAAAATTTAATATTTAGTTTTCTTATTCAATTATCATTATCTATCCTATTTGGTCCTTGAGTTATAATAGTTCTATTCTTTTTCATATGTGTGTTGTTTGTAAATATTTTTTTTTGTTTTTCAAATATAAAGTAATATACTTTTAGATTAATTTTCACTTAAGTGTTTCTTATTAAAAGAATCAGATGAAATATTAGTTAGTATTTTGTTAAAAGTTATTTCTCTATTTATTGTATTGAAGAGAGAATGATATTCTTGATGAATTAATAGATAGTTAATGATATATAAGAAAATATAAATAATTTTAAAAAATAATAGAATATATTTATTTTTGTTGTATGTGTAAATAACTATAAAATGAAAATTGAAAAGGAAGCGATTTAATAAATAGTCTCTAAATCTAAATTATTTTAAGTTTTTCAATTTATTTATGGTGAAATTTATCAAATTAATCACTCAATTACTTTTAAAATAGGAGAGAAAGTCATAGTTCAAAATCTAATTTTATAAATTAAAAATAATTTATAAAGAGTATCTATTAAATTTCTATAGTTTAGAAATAAAATACGATAAATAATGATAACTTTTTTATTTTTATAATCTAACAATAAAATTTACATACGTTACTTGTAAAGAAATGTGAGACCTCCAATATCCATGCCTCAAAATATTAAATGTTTCAACTATTATCATATTATTTGTATATCTTTAATTAAATAAGAAATAAATTGAAGATTTAATCTATAAAAGATCAAAATTTATTTACAACTCTTTTCTATCACTTTCCCATTATCCACACCCCTTTCCCCTTGCTACTCTCAAGTCCTTCATTGTAATTAGAGGAAGCTCTACAACTAATTTCAAAACCTTTCTCAAAAAAAAAAAAAAAAATCAAAACCAAAAAATAAAACTACCCAATACAATCATACTAAAAGTACGTTGCAAAAATCTTCATTGGAATCAAAATTTGACACAATTAAGGAAAATATAAAGAGTACTCAGACCATTAAATAACTGTCACATGCAAGTTTCCAAGAAATAAAACTTAATACGCCCAGCTTCTGGATTGTAGTAAAAGAGGGCTTTAAATTTACTCAGTGATAAAGAGAAAGATCCGAAAAAAAATAGAGGAAAAAAAAAGTGTCAGAAATCAGAATCTTAGATCTGTACCTTAAATTATATATCCAACTTGTGTAAGCTATAATATTCAATTAGTTACACATGCATCCATGTATCCATTAATACAGATGCATGACAAACATTCGACTTTGCATTAAGAATGTTTCACAATTTAAATTAATTTCATTATTAATACTTGTATAGAGGCTGCAAAATACTATATAGTAAAATAAAGTGCATATATATATATATATATATGCTATATCTAGTTTGAAATTAAAACAAACATATTCCAAGAAACATTTCCTCACCTAAAGCTAAAGTAAATTCTTTAGTTCTGTACATATCTATATGCTTTATAGTGTTAGCTGAATCTGATAGTCATATATATATATATATAGTAAAAGATGGTGCAAAAATAGTGTGAGCTATAATATGTAGCTGGTAATATATAGGTGTTATAAAGTAAGTAAACTTAATGAAATTTTTGTACCAAAGTCAGATTGAAAACACATATAACATTACATGCACACACAGTTATACAAAACAAATTAAAACAAACCCATATATATAGTACACAAATTACTTGACTCCATAAAAAAAAGAAAGAAAGAAAAAAAATAAAGAAAATCAATGACCAGAAATTACATCTAGAAGAAGATGAGATCATCAATTCTACTACCATACCATGCCTTTGTTAATTAATATGAGAGATTCATAGTTGAAGTTGTGATGTGATCACTGATCTCTATTCCATTTTGTTCTGTTCTGTTTCGTTTCTGTCAAAAGAGTTGTCCAATACTTTTTTCATAATAAAATATAAACAAAAATGATAATTACAGTTGATGTATTTGGTCTTAAATTAAGATCATATACATCAACTTTTGAATCATCATTTTTGTTTATATTTCATTCTACAGTAGTAAGTAAAAGTTACAAGAGATGATGATTAGTTGAAGAACCTGATAGATCATTCCATGAAAAGTATTGTTGGTTATGTTCAGTGATACCAAGTGAAGTTCTTGACAAATTCAAACCTCCATTTTCTTCCATTTTAACTGGTGGTTGTTGAGTATTATTATTAACCCTAGAATTCGATCCTGTATCTCCAACAAATACAGAAGCTGAAGCTTCAATATTACTTTCTCCTTGAAAAGGGTATGAATTATTTCCAGCAGAATTTGATGATTCAAAAGTATTCAAGAATGGAAATTGCTGCAAATTACGCCACTGTTGTTCAACTCCAATATTATTATTACCTGCAGAAACAGAACCAATTTGAAACCCCATATGATCTGTTTCTTGTTGTTGCTGCAAATTACCAAGATTCATGTTTCCAACTGTATAACGACTCAGATTCTGAAGAGAAGCCATGAAGGGTAGATTTGTAATTTGATGTGGTGGTAACTGACCAATTATCTCATGATGAGAAGAAGGGATATTTGCACTTGTTGTTTGTAATTTCTCAGAGTTTGTAGCTGTTGAAGGTGATTTTGAACGGCTTCTTTTGTTTTTCTTGTTGTTTCTACGACACCCTCCACCAACAGGAACATTTCTAAGTGCACCCCCTCTTGTCCAATAACGTCTACATGTCTTACAAAAGTGACGAGGTTGAGTGAGACTATAGTTGTTGAAGTAGCAAAACTTAGTGTTGGTTGAGTCACATCGTGGACACTTTAGCGCTGGCTCTGGCGGTGGTAATTTTGCTAAACGAGCTCGATCTGCCATTGAATTTGGTCTGATCGAGCCGATAATATTACCACCGCCAACGCCAGTACTACCTCCCACTTGAGGTGGTAAAGGTGGAAGGAGTTGAGTGTTGTTATCACTTCCATTTCCTTGAAGATGATGGTTTTGTTGCTACAAAAAGGAAAAGAGGAGTTAGAAAAAAAAAATTAAATTTATTGAGATGAAAAAACACATATTGGTATATTCAAGAAGATGTTGCAAGGAATATGAATGATTCATCTTTTTGAAGCTTTAATATTTTTACTTTCTTTGTTTGGATTTGAAATTTGGGGAAAATAAAAACTTTAATTACCTGGTGCCAATTGGGAGGATCTATATAGCCTGGAATAGAAGAGAAAACCATGGTATTGAAAATCCTTTTTATGTTTCTTTTATAAAGTTTGATGATGGTGGAGAATCACAATAAGGGAATACAAGAGAAGAGAAAGAAAGGGAAAAAAGCATTAAAGGAGGAGAGGAGGAGGAGGAAAGCAGCAAGAAGAGGCTTTAGTTTGGTTTACTTTGGGCTTATTCCCTCATGATATTCTCATCTCTTTTTGTTTTATTATATTTTTTAGGGTTTTTAGTGGAGGAAGTTTCTTAACCTATAAGCTTCTTTTTTTTAATGGGTTGGTCTGTAAAATTTTGTTCTTAAAAAGGGGATGGTGGATACCATGCATGGAAGAGAGAGGGAGAGAATAACAAGTTATGATTACACCGTATATCTCTCTCTCTCTTGAATAAGTGTGTGGCAACATGTCTTTTCAAGTCTACATGGTGGAATCTAATGACATAATCAAGGAAAAGAATTTTCAGCTTAACCATCAAGCTCAAATATAATTGACATGTTAAATGATGGAACTCACACGTTGTAATAATTTGTATTCAGATACTTCAAAACTATAATTAATTCAGAGTCCTATATTTCTTATTCACGTAATTCATGTGTCCTTAACTATACGACTCATTTTTTTTCTTTCAAACTTGTTTATCATTTTTATAATATTCATTTTAAGGGAGAATTAATTTATTTTAGAAATAACTCTTGTCAAAGTTATTATTTATAGACATTAAGTTTCATTAATTTAAATGTTAATTATTAGTTTAATTGCAGTTTTGATTTCTCTATTTTAACTAATTCACGAAATTGGTTTATCCATTTTAAAAATCGATAATTTTAGTCACTCACTCACTTTTTTTTAATTGAAAAATAACAATTTGATATATTTTAAATGACATGACATATATAATTATATGGATATAGAATCATCTAGATGTATTAATTATTTACATGTCATCAATTAAATTTCAAATATAAGAAAAAATTGAAATGGAAAATTAAACTTTTACAGTGTTTTATTATGATTTTATGGGTGTTAATAATTCTATATCAATGTATCATATGTCACGTTATTTAAAACATGTCACATTGTCTTTTTTTAGTTAAAAAATCAAAGAAAAAACCAAAATTATTGACTTTTAAAATAGGAAAACAAATTTCGTGAATCAGTAAATATAAAGAATATACCTTAATAATTTTCATATTATCTTAACAAATCATGCATATAATTATGTAAATATATAATTTTATAATTATTATTTTGTTTCTAACTTAAAAAGTTATTATATGTTAAATTTTTCACAAAAAAAATATTATACATATGTTGACTTAAACTTATTCGATAAAGGATCACATATTATTAAAAAGTTTTTTTTTTTTGATATAGACTTAGTTATGAATATCATTATTTTTAGTAATTTTTATTATATCTATTTTAATATATTTTTTTACTCAAATTAATAAAAGTCTATTTTTAGAATTCATGTTAGACATAGTCACATAGCCTTTTTAAAATGTTATAAAAATTTATGTATTTAATAAGAATTATTAATTTAATGATTAAATTAATAAAATTTAATAGAAAAATAAACTGATAAGATTACTTGTTCAAAAGAGTAGAGAAGAAGAACATTAAAAATAATAATTTATTAAAGATTAAGACTTAAGAGATTAAAATATCTAGTAATATGTCATACTTCAATTCCAACAAGAAATGAGGGATAAAAGCCTACAGAATTCCTATTCATGGTATATTACTAAATTAACCTTGTTTTGTTGGAAAAAATAACCCCTGACTAAGACAATAAATGTACCTTACTTTTTTTGTATGAAAGATAACCGACATAACAAATGTAGATGATAATAATTTTCTTCTGAAAAAATGTAAAATAATTCCTTTGAATGGAACTGAAAGCATGTTAAATCTATAAACATTTAGTTGAGATGATATAACAACATATTAAAACGTAAAAAAATACAACAAAAAATTTATGAAGTTATGATTAACAAAATTAAAATCTCTTTTACTTCTACCATTGAAAATTAAAAACTTTTCATTTCTGCAAATCTAATAAAATTATAAAATGATATTTTTATTAATTTATTAAACATATTTAGAATAAAAACAAAATCATAACTTCATAATTTTTTAATATGAAGTTAATCATAACAAAATACGGATTAACAAAACAATGAGAACTAATTAATTTCAAATACTTGAAACTATATAAACTAAAAAAATACAATATTAAAGGCTATAAATATCCTTCATACATAATAAAAAAAAAAATTAGTAATATGAATATTACCATAATTTGCGGCGTTTAAAAATATAACGCTCTATCTGGAAGGGTAGTGCCAAAAATTAAAAACGTTTTTTCATATATGAGTCTGTTTTTTATTTTAATTAGTGGTCTTGAGTTTAAATAAGAATTCAAAAAATACAACAACATATTAAAACTGTCGAAGGATAACTTCACCATCTTTTTACTTTTACCTAATTTTTGATATTAATTTCAGCAATTGCAGGTGAATACTAAATATTTAAAAAAATATCCCAAAAATTACTACATATCTTACAACTAGATAATGTTAACTACCATGTAACGAAAAAAAAAATTAATATTAACTACCCTTGCATAATTTGAAGTTAAATCATTCCGGATATGAAATCCTATTTCTTTTTCCTTTTCCAATTTTCCTTATCCAATTTTTTGACCAATGAAACTAAATTTGTTTTTATAGGCAAAAGCAGTTCACTATCAATTTTCAAAATACGTTTTTTGCAAAAGGGTGCGGCAGATGATTGAAGTAATTAAAGAAAGATGAGACAAGTAATTGAGAAAGAAAACATGAAAGGGTAAAGGGAGTTTTCAACATTGTCATATATAAATGTCTTGTATTAGTACTAAATAATTGACGCTAGCTAGCTAGACTTTATATAATTGCTTTACTTTTTTATGTACTGAGGCCCAGTAAATTCAAGGCTTAAAGTTGTGGTCAGACCCTTTTTTGGCACAGCACCAACACTAGTGACATCAATGCATGAAATGTTATGTTTATCCAACTTTATCAAAAATATCTTTTTAATAAGTTGCTAGACAAAATCTTCTAGTTGCCTCTTAATCTTTAATGCTTCAATAATTAATACTTCAAAATTGAGGGCGTTTGATTAATTAATGTGTTTCTTTTGTCTATTTTTGCTTTGCTTTTTCTATCATGACCCTACTTTTTTTTCTTGGTGCATAGACCTCTAAATATGATAGATTTAAAATTTTTGTCAAAAAAAAAAAAATATATATATAGTATTTTAATTATTATTATTATTATTATTGTTATATATATATATATATATATATATATATATATATTCTTTTTGTAAGTGGGCCGGAGTCACACTCAGACTCAAACCCAATGAGTAGGGACTGGATTAATATATAAAATGCAACTAAAATGAGATCAATGTCGTTTCTTCATCAATAAGAAATTTCGATTTTTTTACTAATTAGCTTTTGGGATAACTTAGCTTACAGTGTTAGGGAACTGTTGTTGTAGCACCTTATACTTGTTGCAATTAACAATTCAATGTTCGAATTAGTTTATCGTCAAGTACAAAAGTAATTAACTAACTGCATCTATAACTAGGGTTTACAGAGTGGAAATTATTAAATGATCAAAGTTCAAACCGGCGTGTATAAAGAGTATAAACATAACAATTAATATAATACAAATAAATTTATTAAAAAGAAAAGAAATACAATTGGGAGATATAAACTTAATCAAAAAGAAAAATAATAATTAAATAAATGAAATAAAGAAAAAAAGCTATAAAGATCCTTAATTCATGCAAATTTTCTAGCCGTTTAGTACAAATTATATATTATAGTGTTCTTCTGTGTATTCTTTTTCTTTACCTTCAAAATCACATTCTTGAGAGACTTTTCAATGGTAGTAGAACAATTATGACATATCTACTTTTTAAAAAACTCTACAATATATCCAAGTCATAAGTAATTCTAGGATGTAAATTATCGTCAATAACAATATCATTTAGATATGTTATAGTCAACGTATTTGAGTGAACTTCTAAATCAAAAGAGATTTGATGGTTTTGAACATTGTTCTCCTTTAACAATGCATCACTCTAACAATTAACAATACACATAGTTGAATATTGATGATTCTCTTGTGGATGAATTGAGTTAACTAAATTAGATAAGTTGGCACAAAAGACCCCATGACTTATATTTTTAGGACCATGTGTATCTTGGACTTCGTATTCCTAAAGTTTCTTTGGACTAACTTCTAATTCCTTGAAATCAATTTATTTAGAGTCAAAAATTTCTTTCACAATTGTTTTTCAATTTTTTATTTATTAGGTAGAGAAAAATTCTTTAATAACGTTGGTACCTCCTAGGTCAACATTGAAGATATTATCAACAAAAGAACAGTTAACAACACAATGAACACTACTACCTAGAATAGTTTCTTATTCCCCAAAATCAATTGAGTTTGAGAGTCAAAAGCTTCTTCATGATTTTTATTATTTTATTCCTTATCAGAGAGGATAAATTCTTGAATAACAGTAGTGTCTCCTAGGTCAATATTGGAGATATGATCAACAAAAGGAGAGTTATCAACATGATGTGTACTATTATCTTAAATATCTTTGTGTGTATATTTAGTTTCAACCTTGTCTGAAGCAGTCGTGTTTTTAGGGACAATCTTCTTCACCAACAACTTTGGAACTGCAACATTTTCAACATGTTGAGCTATTCTTGTATTCCATGACCATTAATTTTCTTTTGACAATTGTGTATGGAATATCCAACAACCTTATATGATTCACAAAACAATGATAATTTTTCGTAATCAATGTAAACAAAAAATGCATACCCTTCACATTTAATGAAAATGTGATCTCTCATCTCTTATAACATGTTCGAATTGAGCAAAACTCGAGCGAAATGTCTCAACGTTTTTGAGTTGGTTTCTTCATCAAGAGATAATGAGGTGACAATATCTAAAACAGTTGTTAAAATGATCTTTGGCCTCCAATATTACTTAGGAATATTGTAGATACAAATCCAACATTGGACCTTTGTGTTTTTTTTTTACCAAATCCAAATTGAGATATTTCATCCAAGAGAATATCGAAGAAGACGAGGTTTCCAATTATAGGTTCCAATTGTTCGAACACTTTTCAAGTCATAGAGAAAGAATCAAATAACATTCAAATGAGCAAGGTAATTAAAATCGGATTAGGTTGATTGATTCAACCAATAGAACCGAGAAATGGACTTGTCTCCGGTCCAATTGACCATGGTAATCTCCATGCAAGAAAACCAAGCAAAAACAAGAAAAAACGTTTAAAATTGGCGATTGAGTTGGTTTGGGGGTTGGACCGTTTTTTCTGGAAAAGACCTAAAAGTATTGTTATGGAAGAAAAAAAATTGTGTTGAATTAAAATTAAAATTAGTGATAAAACCTTAATTCGGATAGATGGACAAGCCATTTGAATCAACAAGTATAAATTATCTACTCGATAATGAAATATTCAAAATAGTATCAAAAGATTACAACATAAATTTCACAAGCTTCACAAAAAATATTTGAAGGCTATTATATAAACCTCGGGAGAATTAATTGAAAGGATGAGAAACTAATCATATAGAGTATTCTTCATCATATGAGCTCTTGCAATACACCAAAGTTTCAATCATTCTCATTAATTGTGAAAAAGAACATTATCACGATGATCATATTTATTATTCTCATAAAGCATCTTTACATAGTGATTGAATAACAAGGACCAACTTTTATGAAGATATATTTGAAGAATTAATTCAACTACCATATCATTTATTAATAAGATTATTGTTTGTTACAAACGAATAGAAGATTCTCCTTAAAAGGATATTCATACTACACTTACACTGTATCAATAGTGTTCCAAAAGATTTATCAACCAATGAGAACAATATAAGTCAAAAGTTGTCTCAAGAATCAAGTGCAACAAATGTTCATAAATTTTGAACCAAGGAACAATGAGATTGATTAAAATGACCATATGATACATCGGGAAATGTGTTCAATTGACAAATTATGAATTGAAATATATTAAAAGATCAATAAAGATCTCTATGAAGGAGTGCTATAAGGAATATATCATGTATACAATATCAATCATTCAAGAGAATGGTCATTGACTCCTCAAGAAAATATATTAATGAATAATATGTCTAAAACGTGTATAAAAAAAGTTACTATAAATCAATAAAAGGAAAATAACCTTTTGATTAAGGGAATTTTAAAAGGAAGAATTCATTTACTATGTCATTTATTGAAAGAATGTTCTTATGGTCTCATTAAAGGATAAATGACACAAATAATTTATTTTAATTGGGCAACCTGCTAATCTTTAGTTAGTAATTCGCATTGGCCTCATTGCATTTATTGGGTAAATTGAAGAAAAAAGATTAAATGGTCAAAGAAGAAGGAATATTTGTCCTGATCAATTTAAAAAATGAACAAATAGATTGTGTCAATTATGTTTCATAAGAAGACAAAAATATACTTTAAAGAACAAATGAAATGATTGCACGAGTTCCAATATATCCAACAACTCTCAATGGTTATATAACCATTGAGCATGTGTTCTAGTTTCATGTACCTTATATTCATATATAGAACATTATGATCTACGAATAACTAGTTTCTTCTATACTTCCAGAGACCTATATGAAACTTTGCATGACACCATGAAAAGTGTGTCTAATAACACTATTCAATTTAAACAGATCTTCAAGCTTCATTTGTTCAAATAAGCACAAGCAAAAAAGTTCTTCAAATCAAGCAAACTCCAAGTCTCTGCACTATATTTGTGGGTCACTTTATTTCTGAGTTTATCGTAAGTTATCTCAAATAAGAGTTGAGAATCATTTGATCCCAAATACTTTATCACTCATTTTGTAAGTCTAAAGTATATCTCTTATGTTAGATTGAGTGTTTTATGTAAAGCCTTTCTAGTTTGAAAAGACAAGAATTGTATGCCTCTTGAGTAAAATACAAGTTATAAGCCTGTCGAGACTTTAATAATATAATTTGTATAGATCTAGAAGTGTTCTTAGAATATTGTTAGTGTTGATAACGTTCTTTACTTAGCAAGATAGTGAAAAATATGATAAAGTGTGAGGATTGGATGTAGCTCATAGTTAAAGGTGAACCATAATAATTTATTTTGGTGATTCTTTGTAATTTACTCTTTTAATTTCAAGTTTTCACAAATCCCACTACTCACACATTTTCGTTTTATTAATTGTTAAGAACATTGTTAAAGCTAAAATAAGGAATTTATGTCAATAAAGATCGATTTGGAATAGGCTTATGACAGACTGAATTGTAATTTTGTTACTCGATGTCTTCAGGATTGTAAGTTTCCTGAGAAGTTAATTATTTTAATTGAGCATTGTATCTCTACTTCATCGTTCAATTTCTTTTGGAATGGGGACAAGCTTGGTAGATTTGCCCCATTTAGAGGCATTTGACAAAATGATCCCCTTTTTTCTTATCTTTTTATTATTTGTATGGATTGTTTGTCGCATATTATTGCTAATCATGTTGATGCAGGTTATTGGAAGTCGACGCACGTAAGGTGTGCCGGAGCTAAGGTGTCTCACCTTCATTTTGCAGATGACCTTCTACTATTTGCAGAGTCCACTATAGATCAAGCTTACTTGACACATTGCTTGGATCAATTTTGTCAAGCTTGATCTATGTTTAGAAGACTCAATTTTTTTTCCACTAATTTGACCAGAATATTACTTGGAAGCTTGGGGATGGAAGGACGATCAATTTTTGGCTTCATTGTTGGATCCCAAAGGAGCAACCTATTTTTTTCAATTTTTCGCAAATTGATTTAATTTAGATACTCCTTTTATCGTTAAAGATGTAAACAGGGAAGGGAAGTGAAATCTTGATTTGCTTCAAAATTGTTTCACTACCGATATACCAATATGGTTAATTACATTATTTCTATTCTTTCTCCACTTCTTGAAGATGGTGAACACAATTTGGGTTGGGGTGATAATAGATTTAATGAGTTTTTAGTAAGAAATGCTTATAAATATCTTTCTTCAACTCAAACTGTTACTGCTACTTATACCAACTGGAAAATCGTCTAGAAATGGAAAATCTCCCATTGGATGTAGACTTTCATTTGGCTTATTTCATATGAGAGACTTTTGACAAACCATACACGACAAAATGGAATCCAACAATCTCTGTTGAGCACAACTGGTGTGCAGGCACTGAAGAATCTATGATTCATGTGTTGAGAGATTGCCCACATGCGACACATGTATGGATTAAACTTATTCCTACTAACAAAACTACTAATTTTACTTTTTTTATTGCAGAGATTAGATATCTTACAATCATAGAGAGAATATTGCAGAGTACCAAAGAGCTCAATTGGTACCTGTGGAAATGGAGGAACAAAGCAATTTTGTAAAAAGGTTTTCAACAGCCTAATAACCCAATTGAAAGAATCATGAATCTTGTGAAAGATATCGAGAATGGATACCATGTGAAGAGGAATGTACATATGTCGAGACCATATATCCTACATGTTCGCTGGAGCCGACCAGATAACAATTGGATCAAGCTCTATTGTGACAGTACTTCCAAGAGTTCTACATCAATTGCTGGATGTGGAGGTATTTTTCGAGGATTCTTCGGGAAATTGGATTAGGCGGTATGTTGAGAAAATCTTTTTCCCAAATCTATTTAAATATAGATCATATTATTTATTTAAAGACTTCAATATAAATATGTCTTTAAATATATTTACAGATCAAATTACTTTAAAAAAGAGCGGATTTTTGCTTTAAAATAATCGACCATACATAAACTTTGAATATTTTAAACATGTTAGACCTATTTTGCAATGTCTAATTTGGTTTAGTTTTCCAACATATAAAGCTGATTGAACAAAAATCCAACCGTTGTTCCTGGTTTTTAACAGTAAAAATTCAAGAGCAACTCTAATACATAAACAAAAATCCAACCGTTGTTTCTGGCTTTTTCATGCATACGTTAAAGAGCACAACTCATTTCTAAATCGGATGATTTTGTCTTTTGATAGAAAAAGGAAATGCTTTTATTTTATCTTTGATAAAAAAAAAAATCAACGTACCCCAAACCCATTTGTTTCCTATATTTTTTTTAATAAAGAAATTGATAGAATTCTAATTTAAAATCACAAATACTAAAAGAAATTCTACAATGATATTGCAAGACAATGGAAATTTGGTTTCGTTTGAAAACCACAATATTATAGTATAGCGAAGTTTTGATTTTCCAACTCATCCTATAACGAGGGAATGAAGCATACAAGTGAACTTAGTCCAAATAATTTAGAGTTGTGAGTGTTAGATAATGTTATTATATATTAATAGTAAGAGTATTTTAGATATTTCTATTCTTTTATATATATACTCATTGTAACACTATTAACTGAAGTTTTGGTTCATTCTATGTTATGAAACTTTGTAGTGGGTGTTTCTCTTCTTCCTCTTCTCATTGTTAACATGGTATCAAAGAGCTTTGGTTGATTTTGGGATCTACTATAAAGAACAGAGAGATCATTTTGATAGGAAAGGCAACCACCAAAAGAGAAAAGAAAAGAGTAACCCTGTTCCCGATTTTGTTAAATCAGTCTCACAAAAACATCTATTGCGCATTCCTTAATCGTTGGATCGGACTGGTGTTTGGACAACAGATTCGCAAAATTCAGGTCTTCGTCTTCAACGATCGGATCGGCGAAACGACGTTTGTAGGGAGAGAAATTGGGCTCACACAACACCAGATTATCCCTAATTTATTGTTTCAGTGATTGTGTTTTTCCTATTTTCATGTCATTATTTGTTATGGTTGGTGCTAAGGATGATTCTCTTCAAGCACATTGAAAACACATTGTCCGAAATTGGGGAGAGCACATAAGAAGAATTTTAGGGGGTCATCGTCCAATGTTGTTGCTTATGCTCCTTCTACCTTCTACCATTGGCTCTAGTTCTGGTTATGTATACTCAGCTGAGACTGCTTCCCAAATATCTGATATTGCAGAACAACTTCAAAAAAAAAAAAACTGCTTGTTTGGTATGATCAGTATTAAGGACTTGATTTTAGTTTGGTTCACATGCTTTCAATTGTTGTGGTTCTTTGCTTATTTGGTTGGTAATTTAATTGTTCGTCTCTCCTATCTCTTTGGTTGCTTTATTTTGTGTTGTCGCTTTCTCTATTACTTCTTCTGTTTGATTGCTCTTCTCTCTAGTGATTTGCTTTGTTGCTTCTCTCCATATTGATTGTTCTATTTGTTTGCTCTTCTCTCACATGGTTCATCTATTTGGTTGCTTCTCTCTTTGTTTAGTTTGGTTTGGTGTAGTTTAGTTTGGTTTGATTTAGTTTGGTTTGATATGATTTAGTTTTGTTTGGTTCTATTTGGTTTAGTTTGTTTTGATTTGGTTTCATGGTGCTACTTCTTTGGTTGTTCCTATCTGTTGATTTTGATATGGTTGTTGCTCCTTTTTTTGATCGCTCCTTTTTCGGTTTGATTTTTTGTTGGCTTGGTTCTTCTCTTGATTGTGACTATTTGATATGATTTCTTGTTGGTTTGGTTTCTCTCTTTATTGTGATTGTTTGGTATAGCTAATGATCCTTTCTTTGGTTTCTGCTTCTTCTTTCGTTGCTTCTCTCTTTGTTGGTTCTTCTCTTTGATTGTTGCTTCCTCTTTGGTGACATCCCTCTTGTCCCCCGGCTGTCCAACCACCTCTTGCGATTGTTGATTCTCCTCGTTACGCCTCTCGTCAACTTTGTCTGAGTCCTTTTCCAATAAACGATTGTTGATCCTCTTTGGCAGCCGGCTATGGCAGAAGAACTATCTGCATTGCCCAAAACCAATACATGTGAATTAGTACCTCTTCCTCCTGGAAAACGTGCTATTGGATCTCGTTGGGTATACAAGATCAAAACTCGTCATCATCTTCAGCATGGAACCATTACTCTACCGTTTGTCTCTTCTTCTTTACAGATTGCTGATTTGTTCACAAAGATGCATTCCATTAAACGTTTTCGTTTTTTAGTTGACAAACTCTCGATGCTCCATCACTACAAGAAAACACTCATTTTATGGCCAACTTTACAAATATTTTGTGGCCGAAAAAAAACCCTCACAAATTAGTGGCCGAAAAAGCCCTCACAAATACAAAAATTCCAATTTGTCTTTATTTGTGGCTGAAAAGCCCTCACAAAAGACTATAATTTTAGCTGGATTTTGTGGCTACCTAAGCCCTCACAAAATCACAACGTTGTCATTTTGTGAAGACTTAGGCCGCCACAAATTTCAGCTGAAATTGAAGTCCTTTGTGAGGGCTTTTTCAGCCACAAAATCAACCATTTGTGAGGGTAAAGGCCACCGCAAAGGCAAGCCATTTGTGGCCGCCCAGGCCGCCACAAAATCATTGGTCCGTTGCACTTTGTGAGGGCAAAGGCCGCCACAAATTCCCATTATCCGTTGCAATTTGTGGCCGTTCCGGCCGCCACAAATTCCTTATTTTCTGATCGTTAAAGCCGCCACAAAAGATCAATAATTTTCTATAAATATCACTCCACTCCTCTTATCATCTTTCACTTCTACCTTCTCTCTAAACTTTCTTTCTAAATTTTCTCTCCACCTTTTCTCTACAAAAATTGTTTCTCCAAGGTTGTTCTTTACTATCTTGAATTTTGGTAAGTTTAAATTATATATTTATTTTTTTAATTTTATTTTTGATTTAAAGTTATTTATTTAATGAATATTGTCGAAATTTTTATTTTGACAGTGGTGATATAGTGTTTACTTCAGAGAGTTCTCAACTATGTGAAAGCTTCAAGTCAGACACTACCCGTCATCAAATTAGTATTTTATACATTTAAAATATAGATTAGTAAAATATGTGATATTATAAATATATTTATATTATTTTTAAAATTATATAAAAAGTTCGTCATTCAAAACGTTATTATAGAAATTATGTTGTTTACATAATATATGATAAATAAAAATTTGAAACACATGTAAAACTTATTGATTTTAATATAACTATTTTTTAAAAAACATTATTAAAATTGATGATATTAATATTTGTTGTTAGTGATTAAAAAGAGTTGTAGTTGAGTTCGTACAAAAAATTTATATACTTTAACAGTCTCTATTTTTGTTTATATATAAGGAGTTATTTTATGAAAAATTTCATTAAACATCATTTAAAATTTTATTTTGGTTTATATAATTATAATCTTGATAATAATTTATTATATTGTTTGCAAATGCTCCCCTAATTGACATATAAAGTATGTCAAAATTTATATATAATGCTTTTTAAAATTTTATTTTGGTTTATATAATTATATTCTTGATAATAATTTATTATATTCACATCAACTTCCTCAACCTCAACCAGATCAAACTTCATACCGACCAACTATGCCAACAACTGGCTTGATCAGACCAGATTTAAATCAACCTCAATCGGCTATGGCTCCTCCTTCGACTAGTGGTGGTGTAGTTGAAGATGAAATCCAATTTCAAACCATGATGTCTCTTCCAACACAAATTAATAATACCTTTGAGGGACTTCTGTCGTCGGGTAATATTCCAGCAAATAATGATGGAAGGAGTGGAGCGATTGATCAGAGAAATTATTACGATGATTAATGATGTACTTGAATAATTTCTTAATTTTATTTTTGGTTTGTATGAACACATTATATCTTGTCCTATTTAATTATGGTGTGTTTAATTTTTGGTTTGTAAGACATGACTTATTAATTTTAGAATGTTTTATTTGGTATGCTAGTAATTACTTTAATTAATATTAATATTATATTTTTATATATAATAGTTATTTTAATTTTTAAATTTAAATTTAAATTTAATTTAAATTTAAATATTATATTTTAAATTAAATTTAAATTTCAATTAAATTGTAATATTATTTTTAAAATTTATATTGATATTAGTTTATTATATGTAATATATTTAATTTAAATTTAAATATTATATTTTAAATTTAAATTTTAAATTTATATTGATAATAATTTATTATATATAATATCAAATTTTAATATTAATTTCGAATTTAATAAAATTATTTTTTTAATAAAGTGAAACTTTTGTGGCGGCCTAAGCCTTCACAAAATATTTATCTTTTAATCCATTTTATTATTTGTGGCGGCCTAAGCCCTCACAAAAGGAGACATTTGTGGCGGTCTAGGCCCCACAAAAGCTTAATTTTAAAATTCAGCTTTAATCTTTGTGGTGGCCTAAGTCCTCACAAAAGGAAGAATTTGTGGCGGCCTTTGCCCTCACAAATGGCAACGAAAAATTCAAATTTTGTGGCCGTTTTAACAGCCACAAAGGTTTGTGACCACCTTATTTGTGGCTGCCTAAGGCCGCCACAAATGTCTCTTTTGTGGCTGCTTCCCCCACTTTTTGAGGGCCAAAGGCCCTCACAAATTCAATAAATTCTTGTTGTGCATGTTAATTGAGTTTGAGGGGAGAGGTTAGATAATGTTATTATATATTAGTAGTAAGGGTATTTTAGACATTTATGTTCTTTTATATATATACTCATTATAACCCTATTAACTGAAGTTTTGGTTCATTCTATGTTATGAAACCCTGGAGTGGTTGTCTCTCTTCTTCCTTTTCTCATTGTTAACAGTGAGTACGAGTGAAGTCGAAAATGAAAAAAAACAAACACGAAAATTGTTGATATTTTGGCGAAAGACTTGAACTACCCCATATGTATTTTACATTGCACATTAATGTGTCAAAAAGTTAGAATTAACGGATGCACTCATTTGAATAACGTGATGCAAATTAAGGAATTTTTTTGCTATTTCGATAAATCTAGAGATTAAATTAATGGATGGTTACAAATTAAAGGGGAGTGGTCTATTTACTAAAAAATAGTTTGTAGAAGATGGCATTGAGCAGGCAATTCATAAGGGTAGGGTGTAGTGAGGTTGTGCATGGGAGTGTAGTGGTGGGGTTAAAGATTACCATGTTATCACCATAATGCACACTAAGAGGGAATCAAAATCGATCATTTTTGGCATGAGATGCTTACGGTCGGCACAGGAATCCTTATTGTGTCATCTACACATAGGTGGGTCCCATTACAACACTACTTTCCTTACACATGTCTCCTACGGAATATATAATATACGTGCCTAAATTTAAATGGATGTAGACACTGCACAATTGGAATGCGAAAACGCCAAACTAAAATACCAAATATTCCTTACTATTACACGTAGTTTATATGCATCCAAATGTACAATTAGTTTTGTAATTTTTTTTTCGAATTTTGCCTTTTTTATAACAATAAAAAATATAAACGACACGTGTAATACATAATTAATATCCACTGAAAAATGTAAATTAATAAAATATTGTACGTCCATTGTATAATGAAATATAAATCAACAAAATATTGTACGTCCATTGTATAATTAATAGAATAAAATTTCAGAGTGATTTTATAAAATTATTTGAATTCATATTTATTAAGATCAAAGTTCATAAAATTGTATAATTTAATGAGTTTAATATTTATGTATGGTTAATATAATTTTCTTTTACACTAATAATTTATATAAATTAAATTCATTTTATATTTATTACTTTACGATAAAAAGTATTTCACCACTTAAAAAATACTAATAGTTTTGTTTTTGATCAAAATTTATAACCGAAAGGTTAAAATTAATAATTAATGACATTAATTCTTTGCATACTATATTTATGTATTTTTAGAAGGTCACCATGACTGTATACATGGAAATATATGCATAGTTAAATAGTTTCACAATAAACACGAATGTAGATATTATTTTGGTAAAAAATTACTATATCGAGAGTTTCTTACATGTATATATAAACATGGAGATTAAAATATAGGTGTTAAAACTATTGACAATAATATGTTTAAACATCTTTTAAAACAATTATCTATAAATTAGATATAAATATATTTAAGATTTAAAATAAAATATTATTATGATATATAACTTATATTTTTATTTAGGATTTATTCTTTAACGTAGAAATAGTAAAAATACAATATATTTTTATATTATAATTTAACTTTATAAATAAGACTATAAATAAAATTGTATGAGATAAGATTTCACATAAAAAGAAGAGATTTCTTTATACAAAATATAATACATATAATTTCGTTTTCACAAATACAAACAACAAAAAATCTATATTAGTGGTATCAAGAGTTAAGATTCATATTTAGACATGTGAAAAAGATGAAGAAGAGAAAGAAAAATAAAAATAAAAAGAAGACACCAAAGAAAAATAAAATTTAATTTGGTTTATAACCAATAATTGATCTTTATGTGTTAGAGGAAGATAGATAACCAAAAACTATCTTGATGTATTACATGAGAATAATAACCATAATAAAAAAAACTAATCTTAACCAATGCTACATCTTTATATATTACATGAAATATATCAATGTGTTTTATGAAGATGTATGACTATAATCAAATTGGTATTTCCTAGATTAATATAGTTATACTATATATGTTGTTATCTAAAATATTAATTTATGAGCATATTTAGTGAATTTTTCTATTTGTGTAGTACATTTTGTTATATGAAATATACATTTTTGGGTTTATTTGATGAATTGATGTAAAAATTTAACTTTTATAGGGTAGAAATAGCACAAACTATTGGGTAAAAATAGCATAAATCAACAAATATTTTAATTAAAAAAAACATACTACACCGATTTTTTTATAAAATCGATATTAAATAATAACTGATAACACGTGTTTTAATTATCGGTCTTATATGTGACATACCATACCTATTTTTCATACCTATTTGATGAGGAGTGGACACTTATAACACTTACTATATATAAAAAATTAGTGTTATACGTGACTTAGCACATCCAATTTTCAAAAAATATGGGTCAAAATTTGTTAGATACGCATATTTTAATCAAAGTCATAGTAGAAGATTTAATTAGAAGATTTTGTATATATATATATATATATAAAAGATTTAAAATAAGATATCATTGTGATATATAATTTATATTTATATTAGAATTTATTCTTTAATTTAAGGATATAATATGTTTTTATATTGAAATTTAGCTCTTTATATATATGAATAAAAGTTTATGAGATAAAATATTAAAAAAAAAAAAAAAAAGAGATTTCTCAATATTAAATATATCACATATAAGTTTCATTCCGCAAATACAAACAACAACAAATATGCATTAAATTAACAACTCATAAACACAAATTTTGGACCAATTCTCTTTGGATTTGTTGCCTTAGTATTTAGTGGAGGTATTTTTCTTAAAAAAAACACAAATTTCTATCATTTAAAAAAAGCATGTAATTTTAAATTGTTAAATGTAAGCTTATTATGAATATATACTTAACAATATTCATTTTTATGTAAGCATGTAATTCTTAATTTATGTAAAAATAAAGTAATTTTTTAAAAATTGAGAATTACATAATAAAAATGTAGTTTTAAAATGTTAAATATAATTTTAAATATAATATTTTGAACATAAAACTTCACTTTTTTTTTAATTCCTTAACAATAGTCTTAAAGGCACTTAGCATGACCCTATTAATTAATTAATTAATTAATTAATTAATCAATTAATTTTACCTTTCGCAACACTTTATTTGAAAAAACTCGATCGGTACAGAAATAATGTTAATCTTAAACACCGATTATTTAAATTTTTTACACGATTATTGGTACAAGATTTGATGAGAAGGTTGGTGGTGTTGGAATCTAATTCCTATCTGTTTTGACAGGTTCATGCTTTTTTCCTCATTTTCATACCAAAAGCTTACCACTTAATTTTGCTAAATTTTAGTTGTAAAGGCACCAAATTTGCAGCCTTAATCCTGTATTCACTTGTCCTCTCTTTCTCTCTCTCTTTCTCTCTCATGCTAGTGAGCGTATGGAGGCCACACACATAGAGAAAAAAAGATAGAAATTAGTAGTGGTATATACAAATGGAGCCATGCACGTGCATGAGAAATACAAATCAGAAAAGAAGATGAGAGTGGGACATAGCTAGTTGCATTGCATGTCTTTATCGTGAAGGCTCAAGTGGGGGCGTCAAAAAGCAAACTATATGGAAGGAAGCTACGTACTACACTTCCATGGGATGCAATCACACAAATTATAATGCAATCATAAACTTTGTTTCAATAAATTTCTCAAGTAAATATATTTCTAAGAAAATATTTGAAAAATAATTATAGTCATTACTAGAAAAAACGAAAATAGACCCGAATCAGCTTCGGTAACTAGCTTCTGCGTCTTAAAACTATTAAAGTATGAAATTCATATCTGACACTAAATTTATTAATAGATAGCATTTTTGTCACTAATTTTTTATATATGCATGATAGCAACTTTCGTTGGAAAATATATCTACGTTTAGTTTTTGATGTGTGAAGAATAAAAAAAAAAATTCAGTTAAAGTTATCTCATTAAGTATTTTTTTTTTTAGATAATTTTCTCATTCTATTTCTCCCCATAAACATAATTATTTATGAAAATATTAGTGAATATAAAATTATAAATTTATTTTAATGAAAAAATTATAAATTTAAAGATAAACATCTCTAAGAGGTAGGTCAAACGAGTTGAACTAAGACACTAGAAAAAAGATTTTTAAAAATGTTTAGTGCTAAAACTCTAACTACTAACATAGTAATCTATAATATTAATATATTTTCTTGTGAAAAAAAGTATAGTCTGGACCAAGTGATAGTTTTGTTTTAAAGGCAAGGAGTTCTATTAAAATGGTACAACCTATATATGGCACAAGGCGTGCCTATGATTGCTTATCAAATAAAAAAGGTATATCAATGTTGACCACACAATCTATGTCAATTCTAATGTGCACATGTTTGATAAGTCTTTAACTAGACATAAGTTTATTTTTACCTTAAAATTATAAATCACACTATTAGATCAAAAAGATGCGACGATATTTTTTTTTGGGTACAAAATGTGATGGGATTTATAGATCAAATAATAACAAATAAATTTATGTATGGTACAATAATATCTTACTTGTGCATATTAGAGAAAGTCTACCATCAATACATAAAAAGGCCACATACAAAATTACATCTGAAAAATAATTGTATTATGGCTCCATAATATCGTTTTGTTGAAGCTTAACAAACCAGTAAGCTTATTGAAGCTGCACTAAATTTGTAAAAGCTTATGCCATTGCCAATGCTTAAGGAAAATTTATAATTGCAATTCAATTTTACGAGCAAGATTGATTATGCTTACAATATTACCAAGTATGCAAACTTATTAACATGAACCTTAAGAAGATAAACAACAATAGAAAGAAATGCACAATTCAAACATACATGAGCTTGATGACGGAGTTCAACCACAATGCGACCTACATCTCTAAGACTTAGCATTGACTTATCCACTTTATTCAAGTATTAATCAACGGAAGAATTACACCGAGTATCTTGTTCTCACCAGCCTCGCCAAGTGTTCTATTCAAGTCCCTTAGTGCCCCTGTGTTTTTATCTTAAATTTTCTCACCCAATCCTTGTGAAAATCTACACAAGTCAACATCTGGCTCAGCCAGTTAAAATCTGTCTTTTTTATACAAAAGAGAAGGAAACAAAGATTAGTTGAAGAAGAAAGACAAGTTCAACTGAATCAGTTAGTTAGCTCAACTAACTAACACTACAAGAAAACACTCAATTTGTGGCCAATTTTATAAATATTTTGTGGTTGAAAAAAATCCTCACAAATACAAAAATTCAAATTTATTTTTATTTGTGGCTGAAAAAGCTCTCACAAAAGACTACAATTTTAGCTGAATTTAGTGGCTGCCTAAGCCCTCACAAAATCACAACGTTGTCATTTTGTGAGGGCTTAGGCCGCCACAAAATTCAGCTGAAATTGGAGTCATTTGTGAGGGCTTTTTCAGCCACAAAATCAACCATTTGTGAAGATAAAGGCCGCCACAAAGGCAAGCCATTTGTGGCCGCCCAGGCCGCCACAAAATCATTGCTCCGTTACACTTTGTGAGGGCAAAGGCCGCCACAAATGTTCATTGTTCCGTCGCAATTTGTGGCCACCCAGGCTGCCACAAATTCCTTATTTTCTGACCGTTAAAGCCGCCACAAAAGATCAATAATTTTCTATAAATATCACTCCACTCCTCTTATCATTTTTCACTTCCACCGTCTCTCTACAAAAATTATTTCTCCAAGGTTGTTCTTTACTATCTTGAATTTCGGTAAGTTTATATTATATATTTAGTTTTTTAATTTTATTTTTGATTTGAAGTTATTTATTTTATGAATATTATTGAATTTTTATTTTGACAGTCGTGATATAGTGTTTACTTCGAAGAGTTCTCATCTCTGTGAAAGCTTCAAGCCAGACACTACCCGGCATCAAGTTAGTATTTTATACATTTTAAATATAGATTAGTAAAATATGTGATATTATAAATATATTTATATTATTTTTAAAATATATAAAAATTAAGTTATTCTTTCGAAATGTTATTATAGAAATTATGATGTTTACATAGTATATGATAAATAAAAAATATAGAAATTATGTTGTTTACATAATATATGATAAATAAAAATTTGAAAACACATGTAAAACTTATTGATTTTAATATAACTATTTTTTTTAAAAAAAAACATTATTAAAATTGATGATATTAATATTTGTTGTTAGTTATTAAAAAGAGTTGTAGTTGAGTTCGTACACAAAATTTATATACTTTAATAGTCTCAATTTTTGTTTATATATAAGGAGTTATTTTATGAAAATTTTCATTAGACATCATTTAAAATTTTAATTTGGTTTATATAATTATAATCTTGATAATAATTTACTATATTGTTTGCAAATGCTCTCCTAATTGACATATAAAGTGTGTCAAAATTTATATATAATGCTTTTTAAAGTTTTATTTTGGTTAATATAATTATATTCATGATAATAATTTATTATATTCACATCAACTTCCTCAACCTCAACCATATAGTTGAGTTAGTACAAAAAATTTATATACTTTAAAAGTCTCTATTTTTGTTTATATATAAGGAGTTATTGTATAAAAAATTTCATTAAACATCATTTAAAATTTTATTTTGGTTTATATAATTATAATCTTGATAATAATTTACTATATTGTTTGCAAATGCTCTCCTAATTGACATATAAAGTGTGTCAAAATTTATATATAATGCTTTTTAAAGTTTTATTTTGGTTAATATAATTATATTCATGATAATAATTTATTATATTCACATCAACTTCCTCAACCTCAACCAGATCAAACTCCATATCGACCAACTATGCCAACAACTGGCTTGCTCAGACCAAATTTAAATCAACTTCAGCCAGCTATGGCTCCTCCTTCGACTTTTGAGGGACTTCTGTCGTCGGGTAACATTCCAGCAAATAATGATTGAGGGAGTGGAGCAATTGATCAGAAGAATTATTACGATGATTAATGATGTACTTGAATAATTTTTTAATTTTATTTTTGGTTTGTATGCAAACATTATATCTTGTCCTATTTAATTATGGTGTTTAATTTTTGGTTTGTAAGACATGATTTATTAATTTTAGAATGTTTTATTTGGTTTGGTAGTAATTACTTTAATTAATATTAATATTATATTTTTATATATAATAGTTATTTTAATTTTTAATTTTTAATTTTTAAATTTAAATTTAATTTAAATTTAAATATTATATTTTAAATTTAATTTTAATTTTAATTTAATTGTAATATTATATTTTAAATTTATATTGATATTAGTTTATTATATATAATATATTTTGATTTTAATTTTAATTTAAATATTATATTTTAAATTTAAATTTTAAATTTATATTGATAATAATTTATTATATATAATATCAATTTGTAATATTAATTTCGAATTTAATAAAATTATTTTTTTAATAAAGTAAAACTTTTGTGGCCGCCTAAGCCCTCACAAAGGGAGACATTTGTGGCAGTCTGAGCCCCAAAAAAGTTTAATTTTAAAATTCAGCTTTAACCTTTGTGGCGGCCTAATCCTTTACAAAAGGAGGAATTTGTGGCGGCCTAAGCCCTTACAAAAAGATGACTTTGTGGCGGCCTTTGTCCTCACAAATGGCAACTAAAATTTCAAATTTTGTGGTCGTTTTGGCCGCCACAAAGGTTTGTGACCACCTTACTTGTAGCTGCCTAAGGCCGCCATAAATATCTCTTTTGTGGCTGCTTCCCCCCCTTTGTGAGGGCTAAAAGCCCTCACAAATTCAATGAATTCTTGTTGTGTAACTCCTAGTCAGCTCCAGACTAGCTAACTCCAAGTCAACCTTTGCACTAACTAACTCATTTGTCTTCATATATCACTTTTTTTAACAATATCCACCTTGACATATGAATCATGATCTTGAACAAAGGTTGTGGTGTTATCCAAGTCCAAACAGTGAAGGTTTTAATTCAGGTTCACTAATAACTGGACTACATCTATCTCCCTCATTTAGAAGTCTTTAATCCACTAATTCAAATACCTTGAATTTTAAAGCATCTGATCCTCCAAGTCAGTCTTCTCAAACAACCTGATAACATTGGACTTTTGAGAAACTAACCACTTTGATCCTACAAGTCTAGTTTTCTCATAACAACCTGACAACTCCATATTGAAGAAGGAATTAAACCACTACTGAGTTGGATAAAAAAATTGAAACTTTAAGTGTTTACTTCTAACAAAGCTGATAATAATAATAATAATAATACTTATCACACTATAAGAAAAACACTCAAAAAATATTTATCATTCAGACAAATATTTCTCTCTTTGAACTCTAAGATGAATTTGGAATTTTGAACTTCAGTTCTTCTACTCTTTCTGGGTTTACAATGCTCTTCTTATTCAACCTTGGATAAAATTAAGGTTTCAATTTAGTCTTTGATTTCTGAATTATATCTTCATTCCTAGCTTGGTCAACAACAAGCTTATTCAAAAATAGTTTTGAACAAGATGTTTTTTGATAATATGTTATTTAGCCAATTCTTTATTTTTGAATCCAATATGAGCAGTTCTTTTAGATTGATTATGTTCGTATTTTGTTCTGATTGAGTTTGTATATTCTTCAAATTGATTTTATCTGTATTTTGTTCATATTGAGTTTGTAAGTTTTTTATATTGATTATGTTCATATTTTGTTCAGATTGAGTTTATAAATTCTTCAAATTGATTATGTTCGTATTTTGTTCAGATTGAGTTTCTAAATTCTTTAGATTGATTTTGTTCATATTTTGTTTTAGATAAATCTTGATCAACTCTTTTTCAAATTTTGACCATATCTTCTTTTCAACTTAGTCAAAAAATTTCTTCAATTATAAATCTGAATCAAATTTTATTTTAGATTTTCTTCAATTATTAATTTGAATCAAATCTTATTTTAAATTTTCTTCAATTATAAATTTGAATCAAATCTTTATTTTAGATTTTCTTCACAAACACGAATTTTTTGTCTTTATATTATGTGAAGTCAGATATATTGTTCTTAGAAAATATTTTTATTATTGTCAAAACACTAAGTATAAAACCAACTTGGTTCGAACACCTTTCACCCTTCGTTACTACTCTTTAGCTTTTGAGAATTTTTAACACAGAATCCTCATCCTGAAAGCAATATCCTTCTTTTTCAAGTGTTCCTAGAGAGATAAGACTTCTCTTTAGTTCTAGAACATGTCTTACCTTGAAGAAGATCTTGATTGACCCATCATTGAGTCTCAACTTCATAAAGCCAATGCTAATCAGTTTACATGATACCTTGTTCTCCATAATCACTTGTCCTCATTCATAGGGTTTGTATTCAAAAAACCATTATCTCCTAAGACACATGTGATATGAACACCCTCAATCGATTACTCGTTTAGCTTGATGAATTACCATTTGTTATTACCAGTAATTATTAACTTTCATAGCCACTAAAGCATCATAGCTTTCTTCAACATTACTTATATTCTTTGCTTTCCTTATAGGACAATTCTTTGGCCATCAAAGCAACTTGCATCTCCTCTATGATATTGAATCCCTCCGATATATGAGGGTATTAGAAAGGATATCATATGAGCTTGATATATAGATAATCAATAGTAAGACTTGATCCTCATCTTACAATTTTACTTCAATGATTTCCAAATCAAGGACTAAGCTATTGAATTTGCATCTTAAGAGTGTACAATCTTTACTTCAAATACAAACAATTTTCCACGGTCATGGTCATGTAAAGATTTTCCAACTTGAACCATAGAGCAGCAACATCTTTTTCCTTTGACACTTCCCTTAAAACTCTGTCTCCAAAGCACAAAATGAATGCACAATAAATGTTGTTGGTCACTTGTTTTCCCATTCACGTGGTTCATCAAATCCTCGACGAACAAGAATGTCCTTCAAATTCATCCTCCACAATGCAAAATCATTCTTGCCATTGAGTTTTTCTATGTTGATTTTAGCCATCCTCATTTATCTCTTTGAACGTAACTAGGCTCTTGATGCCAGTTGTTGAAGCTTAACAGACCAGTAAGCTTGTTGAAGCTGACATTGAAATTTGTAAAAGCCTATGCCATTGCCAATGCTTAAAGAAAACTTATAAGATTGATTAACCTTACAAGATTACCAAGCATGCAAACTTATTAACATGAAACTTAAGAAGATAAAGAACAATAGAAAGAAATGCACACTACAAATACACACGAGTTTGATGATAGAGTTCAGCCACAATGTGACCTACATCTCACCAGTCGCACCAAGTGTTCTATCCAAGTTCCTTAGTACACCCGTGTTTATATCCTAAATTATCTCACCTAATCCTTGTGAAAATTTACACAAGTCAGCATCTAGCTAAGTTACATTCAACCCTTTCATACAGAAAGAAATGAAACATAGATTAAATGAAGGAGAAAGACAGGTTCAACTAAATCAGCTAATTAGCTCAACTAACTAACTGATTTGCTCTTAATCAGGTCCAAGCTAACAGACTCGAAGTTAACCTTTACACTAACTAACTCAATTGTCTTCATATGCCAATTTGTTAATAAATGTAAATAAAAAAATCAAGAAAAACAATTGTACGAGACTGCAACTCAAATTTGAGGAAAAAATAATATGCAAAAAACAACTATATTATATAATTTTCTCCTAAGGGCTAAAAAACTTGTATGATTTGATGCGCATTTTGGATTTTTATTTTATTTTTGCTTTTAATGGATTAGGTTTATGTTAGATGAAGAATAGATAAAAGTGGAGTTTGATATAGAAAAAAGTAAAAGATAAATATATTAAAGGTGTTGTTGTCCTTTTAATCTTTATGGGGGTGAAAGCACTAAATGCAAGGGTATAGAAAACTACGAATCAAGGAGAAAAAAAATCTCTTAAGCCACCATAACAGAAAGCAAAGCCCAAAATATATTGGTCAAAGTCTCACAAGATAAAACAATTCGTAATTAATTGTGCAATTTGGACCAGATAGTTTTATCTTATATCTCCACATTTATACCTATATTCCTACAAATTTTTAAAAATATTAAATATATCTTTGATTTAATTTTTTTACTATTTTATCAACTACTAAATAATTCAAGTTTTCTAGTACATAAAAAATTTTCAGAAATTACAGAAAAAAAAAAAAATTTATAAGATTTCCGGTACATAAGGTTCAAAAGGTGTCTACCAGAAAATTTTAAAAAAGTTTTTCGGTACAAAAGATAAAAAATGTGTCTATCGAAAAACTTTTTTAAAGTTTTTCGGTACATAAAGTTAAAAAGGTTAAAAAAATTGTGTATCAATAAACTCATATACTGAAAAACTAGTGAAAAAGTTTTCTGGTACACATCTTTTAAAAAAATAATTAAATAAAAAAAGTAATAAAAAATTAAAAAAACTTCTAGAAAACTTGTGGGTCGAAAGTTTTCCGATAATTTCTGAAAATCTCAAAAAAAGTTTTTCAATAATTTCTAGAAATCTCAAAAGAAGTTTTTTGGTATTGTATATGTTCCGAAAATGTTGAAATAAGTTTTTCGGAAATTGTCTTTTGTAACGAATAATTTTTTAATGTTTTTTGAGGTGTAACTTCTGTATCAGAAAACTTGAAAAAAAATTTCAAAAAAAAATAAAAATTTTAGTATTCACTTATGTAGCGACAAACTTAAATGATAAAATGGTAAAAAATGATAAGTTTTAATATCTATATGAGGGCATTTATGTCTTTTCATTCTATTTGTTAGGTATAGGGTATAACAATCTTTGGACCGCTGCCTTCGTGAAATAAGCCAACGTGTAATCTAACCCAAGCTATGTTCATTTATCTTGTCATATATAGTCTTCAAAAAAATGTTCCTTGTCAAACAAACTAAAAATCACCATTTCAAAAGAACAGTAGTAACACAGTTAAGTCAACTAATGTTGGTTTTTTAAATTAATTTTAATAATATATGAGTACAAGAGATAATTAAAACCAAACAAATAAGATGAGTCTCAAGAAGAAAAAAAAACTCAAAGGAGAATGGTAGACAATCATCTAATTATCTATGTCAAAAACTATTTCTAAGATCATCTCTTAATATTTTTGAGATGAAATATATTTACTGTTGTTTTATTTTTCAAAAATATTTCTAGGATCATCTCTTAATATTTTTAAGATAAAATACATTTAGTGCTCTTTCATCTTTTACAAAAATAACAGTTCATTTTTTATATTTTTTTTTTTGTAATAGTAAAATCTTTTAAATTACAAAACATAACACTTTTTTTTATCCCATTACATTAACAAATGAACGGTTGGCAATTAATTTCTTAATAAAAAAATATTTTTAAATTAATTTTTATTAAGAACTCTAAATATTCATCTTCTTCTTTTCATCTTCTTCATCATCATCTTCTTACTTTTCATCTAAACTTAGAAATTTAAGTAAAAATTCAAAATAAAAAATGGGATCAAATTGGTCGACCAACGCATGAGTATACAATAGTGAAAGAACTTTTTTCATTTAATACCTCACAATAACACTCACAAACACAAACAATTTTTCTATGAGATTGACATAATAAAAGAAGAACAAGATCATCGGTTCCAAAAAAGTGAAACACATTTGACATACTTTCAAACGAATTAGATCATTGATTTCGTCTCCAAAACATTGTCGGAAACTATTTCAACGATTCAAAATGTGTTGTATACAAAACCATCATGAGTGAGTAGAAAATCCTCGAAAAAATTCTACACAATTCAATCTACATTAGAGCCTACAAATGCAATATTGATTTCCTCCGTGTCTTCATCATTAATATCGCTAGGGCTATGCAAAAAATCCGATTATGAAGTTTGAATCTATAACTGGATCTAAATCTATTTTAAATATCTAGTTAAAATAATATGATTATAATCCAACTGATTTACAACCGGTTGGATATCCATTAATATTTTATTTTTGGATTTTGATTTTATTTGAATATTATCCACTCATATTTTACTTTTGGATTTTAACCATATACCGTTTCTTGAATTAGTAAGATGCTCTCTTTCTTTTCTTAACGCAAAAAAAAATAATAATAATTTCACGCTTCTTCTCTAATTTCAACGAGGTAGTCATTCTTGAACCCCAACTCCGTGCTTCCATTTATCTCTTCATTTTCTACATTTCAATCCCTTCCTAACTTAATCATTTTTTTTTCTCTCTATTTGTACAAATATAAGTATTATATCATTACTCCTAATTTTTCAGTAGGAATTTCACCATTTTCATGACCTTAACAAACTCTTATCTTCTCACAACAAAAAATTAATTTCCTAAAAAACATATTTGCTTTTTTTTTTTAATAAACTAAAATTCATACCTTCAATTTTAAAATAATGCATAAAAATATGACTCATTTTTAATTACTTCATTTTGTACAAACTAGTCTTTTTGTTTATCTTAAGTTTTTTCTTTATGTTTTCCTTTTGATATCTTATATAAGTTTAACCATTTTTTTCTTTTCATATTTATATAAATATTATATATTATATTTTGTCAATATTTCACTCTATTGTAAATCATTTATTGATTTCTCATCTTTTTTTGTCTTCCGTTTTACCTAGAGATGAATGTCAAATTAGGATAGTGTTATTAGTTGTGGTGTAATACGGTTATAAATTATAATTTACATAGACTAATTATTGATTGAATTATATGGTCAGGATTTGTTTAAGGTAATGAAAAGAAAAATATACTCATGTTTGCTTATAGTTTTGTTATCATAGTTTTATAATACATCAAATTCTTGAAATTAATATATTATATAAAAAAAATTGTTATAATGTCAAAGTTTTCAAATCAATTAAAAGTGCGCAAATCAATTAAAAAATAACTGGACTTTAATCAATTAGAGAAGAAAATCGATTTTAAAATTGAATTTGTCGACATCGGTTATATAACTAGAAATCGATTATTTAACCATAACCGATTTTACAATCGGTTTTATAACCGATTTTACAATCGGTTTTATAATCGATTTTAAACTAAAAAATAAATTTAATTATAAATCTTATTTTATATAATAATTTTAAAATAGATATGATTTGATCTTAAAATAAAAAATAAAAAAGTAAATAAATAAACCATGCACACTCCTAGGTACCACCATCCGGGTTTTTCATTTAGATTTGCGTTTTCAATTGTTGTTTTTTCCATTGTGTTTTTGTTTTTGTCCATCTGGGGTTTTCACTCAGATCTGCATTTTCAATTCAAGATACTCGAATATGGAATTTGATCCCACTTTTTTTGGTTTTTTGTTGGATATGAAAATTTGGATTTTATTTTGTACCTGTGCTTAATTTTATGAAGTTATGATAAAGAGTGGGTAGATAGTCACAAAGAAGATAAATTATAGGGGTTCACAAAAAAAAAAACTGTGCATTTTTTTCAACGGAATATGACAAATAGAGTAACAATGAAAATTTTTACAATTATTTGGATTAGAGTAACAAAAATTTTACTTATTTTTAAGAGATTAATTAATTTGACAAGTAACAGCAAGATGCATTTTACTTATTTTAAAGACCTCTCTAATCCAGATACTCGTCAAATTAATTAATCTCTTAAAATTTCTATATAAAAAACAAATTTTAGTTGGATAAGTGATAGTAGACATTCGATTGAGCCTAGTTCTGATTTTTATAATTAACCCAACTCTTATCTTAGAGCCCAACCCAAGAACTTCAAAAGGGGTTAGGCCACAAGCTAACACAATATTTGGTGTTGGATCCCTTATGCAAAAATTATATTTTGGCAAATGCTCAAAAAACCCCCAAGTAAGCTTAGGATAGAGTATTAAATTAATTATTTCTATACTTATAACATAACATTTCCAACATTTATTTTTGGTTATAGCTCCATTATATTTTGTGACTTTTTTATTTATTGTGAGTAAGAAGGAGTATATAATTTGGCAGAATGTTCTTTTAAAATGAAATATTTGCAGCTTAGCTAGAAAAGTTGAAAACCTTTTATAGAATTATAATCACCAGATATACAAAGAATAAAAATATAAAGAGATAAAATAACTAATAAAAGTCAATTGGACTACATATCACATGAAATATGAAGAACAAAACTCCTAGACACCAGAAACAACCCAAAAACAAACCACAAAAAATTACATCATTAAATGAATCAAGTAAAACCATCATTGATTATAGTGATACCCAAAATCGTGTCATTTATAATGAAATCAGCACTAACAAAACCAACATCTACAAAGTAGTTTAACATGTTTTGTTGATAGTGTTACAAATAATGAATATAATATAATTCTTTACTTTCCATATCCCAAATGCATACTAATCCAAAGAATATTAAAAAAAATGTCAATTATTTCTAACAAGCACACCTACCCTATCAAATTGTTGAGCATAGTATAAGTACATTTTCAATTTATTATGTACATTTCTTTTATAAATATACCCCTAGTTAATACTATTAATTTACCTTTAAATGTTAAAGAATTAAATTTAACATATTCTAATACAAATGTTATTTTACGCACATTATTATTATATTTCAATTCATATAACTACTCGATTAATATAAATATTTTAATATTCTCTATGACTCAAATTAAATGACACATTTATTCTTTTTTGTTGTTGTCAAATATATCAATGCAATATTTATTACTATTATTTTCATTAATATACCATTTTTTATTGAATTTCACTCCATTTAACTACTCCACTAAATATAATTAATAATAGTATTCATATAAATAACAATGCTACATTTACATTTGAAATCAATTTAACTAATATTCTTTTAATGAGAAAGTAAATGAAACTTATTTGCTTATTAAAATATGAGATACTTATAATGAGACAAAGCAAGCATCTTTGGGTAGTACTAGTAAAATTAAAGTTGGTTTAATTAAATTGGGTTTGTGAATTACTCTTACAATACTAAACAAAACAAAACGAAAATTTAATGGGAGAAACTTTATTTAAAAAAATTATATCAGCTACTATAATTAAAAAAATTAATTTAAATCATATATGTTGCGAGACTAAAAAAAATTACAATGTGAATAAATCACAACCGTTAAATAATTAGAGATGTTTTATTTTTCACCTTGAATAACTCAAGAAAATCTAATGTTGTAATGATGAAACAAATTGTTTTGATGTAAAATGATAAAGATAAAAGTAATTTTCGAAATGTTAAGATCATACTGCAGTCAAACCTATCGCTAGAACATTTGTTTTTCATTTCTTCCAATTTTTTGTTAAATTCAATTTCCCTTTAAGTGTAATGTTTTGTTTCCATCAAATGACGTTAGTAGAGATTGAATCTACACTATGACGTTTTTTTACTACTAAACAAAACCATTAGAATTAGAGTCATTTCACATTTATACACTTACAAATATAAATCGATGTACAAACATTGATAAAAGTAAGCATACTTCTTAAATATCTATGCACTATTTTTGAAGAAGCTTATAAAGAAACAAAACGTTTAATCGTTGAAATTGTGATTAAATAGAAAATTAGTTTCTAACATTTATATATTTTACAAAACAAAACGAAAATTTAGTGGTAGAATTTTTATAAAAAAATAAGTTATACTAACTACTATAATAAAAAAAATCATAATATAATATAACAAATAATTATATTATTAATAAATTAAAATCGTTATATCATTAAAGATATTTTATTTTCTAATAGTAACTCAAAAGTTAATATAAACTTTATACATAGGGAATTACAATTAAACTTCATTAAAAATTTAAATCAATATTATTACTCATATAGGGAGTAAGGACTAATTTTATTCCCAAATTTGCTGGTTGTTCCTTCCCAATTCCACCAAGTAAAACCTCCACAAACTATATTGCAATCAATTTCAATTTCTACAAAATGAATTATATTTGGTTAAACGCCATGCATGAAAACCAAGTAAATGATCCATGTTGACAATATGTCAAAAAATACTAATATTTTAATTTTCTCTAAAAAAAGAGAGCAAAATACCAATCACATAAAACCATTACACTGATTAACAAAATGTGGAACTCAAAGTTTCATTGCATATGTTTGTACTTTAGGACAGAGTAACATCAACAACTTTTTCCAGAATTATTAAAAAAGTCAAAGAAAGGTTGGTTATCATGATCTTGAATGATATCAGGAGAACCAGAATGATGTGTATCAGAAGAACTATCATCAGCAGAAACTGAAACATGCTCTGTTGTTGTTTTCCCTTCCAAGATTCCAGTTGGGTGCAGTGGAAATAGATCCAACGTTTCTTGGTTACTGTAACTGAATTCATGATAATCATGGCACATTCTCTGTTGCATTTGCATGCCTTCATATACCATTGGATTATTGCATATGTTTGACATGCCATTTGACATTACTTTCTCAGATTGGTTCCTTCTGTAACTTACTGCTGCAGCAGGTAGAAGCACTTTTTGGTTTTTAGGGTAATAGCTTATTTCACTTTGTGCTTGAGGTACACAATATGGTGTGCAGAGAGCTGAAAAACCAAAACAAAATCATTTATCAATTTAATAGTAGAATGTAAATAAACAAAAGTAATAAAAAGTAGTTTTTTCAACAAATCCATAGCATTTTTTAGTTTTCATAAGAGCAAGTCCAATGCAAAATAGTTATATGAATGAGAAATAGAAATGTGATATTATAATAAAATTGAGTAATATTTATGTAAAGAAATAAAGAATGAAAAGAAAGTATGTATCCATGCATGAAAATGTAAAGAAGAAAGAAACGAACCATTAGGAGAAGTGTAAATGGGTTGTGGTCTATGAAGAAAACGATTGAAATAAGCAATAGTTTCTTGTTTCTGTTTCTGTCTCTGTCTAGCTTTATGATTCTGAAACCAGTAGAAAACATTCTTCCCTTCGATGTGACCATACACTCTAAGTCTAGCTGTAATCTGTTGAATTTCCTCAGCACTTGGTGTCTTTATTCCTTGCTTATACAAATTCTCCAACACACTTATTTGTTCTTTAGTAGGGTTCCATCTTGAGGAGGAAGAAGAAGAAGAAGAAGAAGATGAAATAATCTCAGTCTTGCCGGTGGTGTCCATGTTCATGGTGAAAATGAGAATAGAAATCGATAGAACATAAATGAGTATATGATATGATTTTATAGAGAATAATGATATTGGTTGAAAGTTGAGGAAAATTATCATGCGTATTGTTTTTGGTGCGGAACATCTCTGAAAACATAGTGGTTAATAGAGGCAGAGAGATTACTTAGGTTTCATCGTCTTATAAATTTAATTGCCGAAACGGCCCTCTCTTTTCATCTTCTTGTTCATTGATTTTGTTGCATAGAGAACGTTTAAGATTATATATATTTCTATTCGGTATCGGGAAAGAAACACAAATATTAGTACGTAATTTAGGGGGGTAGAAAAGTAATTATAACGAGAAAAGACATGCGGTTGGGTTGTAAAGTATAGGTGAAGGCTAGGCATTGGGAATTGAAGTGAGAGCAGATAGGGTATCAGAAGAGATTATAGTAATTAACTTCAAATTACTAATACTACTACTTTCTTCATACTTGAAAGTTGAAACGTCTATGGACTACCTAAACTACCTATACCCCTCTATGCCTTCGAGGGATAATTCTGTCAATTCCTAACATATAATATTTCTACTAATTGTAATAATTAATAATCCCAAAACAAATAATGTGTGTAGGTTGCACTATTTGATTTTACCGTAAAAGGTGATTACTATATGGTTACCATTGCTTTTCAACACCAATTTCTAACAAGAGAACTACGAAAGAGGACTATGTTGAATATTTCTTTTCATCCTAACATTCTTATATGAAGGGTCACTATCAAATATCAATGCAAACAATTCAAAATTTATCAAATACTTTTTCCTTTTTTTATTGCTATTATAAGTAAAAAAAACAAATATTTTTACAAGTATTAAGAAAAATAATTTAAGTATAATTCATTTTTTATATTTTATATAAAATAAGTTAAATTTACTGTCATTTATTAATATCATACACATAACTTTAAATATTAAATGTTATTAATTAAATAAATGGTGTATTTAAAATAATAGTATTAAATGATTCAAAAGTAATTAATTTTTGTTTATAATCATGATCAACATTTAACTTTTTTGTTTTTCCGCATAAAAGTGGTTAAATGAAGTGTTTCTTAGTCTCACCATGAATATTTGTTCGGGATTAGACTTTTCGTATGGCTCAACCTCGTCACAATGATGATTACGTCAAGTTGGTACCCATCCCTCTATTGTACTACTATTTTTAAAGTCATATATGACTATATACTAATTAAGAATTAGAAAAAATCAGGTCGATCGACAGGGATCTACAATCTAGTGTACGTCAGACTTAGGTTAGACCAACTTTTTATAAACAAACAAGGTGAAGGCTTCCAAATAATATTCTTTTTATACTATTATAATTATTATATTAAATTTTGATTTTTTTTTTGTTAGATATTAAACTTCTAGTGATTTATGTATATGAATCTTCTCTAATTTTTTATATATTTAAATGTATTAATATAAAATAGAATTGAAGTAGCATTTGTATACTCATATTCTTTAAAATTTCATGTTAAATATTAAAATATAACTTAATTTTGTTGACATATTAACACGTTAATCTATTTAAAAATATATTTAGTTACTTATTCAAAAATGTTAAAATAGAATAATTTTTAAGTATGTTAATATGTCATACTAGATTTCTATCAAGATCAGACTCAGTCCTGAAAAGTAAGCTTATGACAAGCTACATATTAAACTTAAACTTTGACTATTTTGATAAGACTCAAATCTTTTTCAGCCTAGTTTATTCTCATCCACAATACTCACGTATATTCAAAATATAATATGACAATACTTATTTTCATATATAAATCAGAACATTGCATGATGATACACAATGCTTATAATTCGACTCCTCTAGTATAATCAATCAACTTGGGCCATCTATTAATAATTCAAAGTCGTTATAGCATTAACAATATAGAGATCGTTAACTTATTAATCACTTGAATATATTTCAATGGAGATTGGAGACATATATGACTAATGTTGGTCAAACACAAAAGTACTCAAACAACATAAAAAACATAACCAGAAGTCTAGTGTCAAACAAATACCAAGCGCAGGAGATAAATGAAAATAAATTGTCTCTATGTGGTTGTCCTTTTGTAAAAAGTGGTATGGCTCTTCATGAGTCAAAACATCCACGTTGAAGAATTGAGAAAAATAACAAACAAAAAGAGACCCTTTGTACTATTTTTATTGAAATTGACGACATAATCAGAATATGTAATCTCTTTATACTATTTTTATGTTATTCATAAGTCTCATAAAAATTATTAATTTAATTGTCTAACGTCGATGTTTTATTTGGAATATGAAATCTATAATTTTTTTAAATGTACTTAAAAATATAAATTAAATTTTTTAAATTTATACTCTTTTAAAGGCGTGATCATTTGAGTAATGAACAGCTCTTAAAAAAAATATTGTGCTGATTTCAATTATAAAACAAATTTTATTTATTAAAATGAACTTATTAATTATAATTAATGTAGTAAATAAGTGGCTTGAGTTACAATAAATTAAAATATACATTATTAAAAAAAAAATTACTATTTGTTTATAATATAAAAATATGAATTAGTCAAAAAAATAAACTCAAATAAATAAATATTACAAATGTAACACTTAATTAATATAAGACAAATAAAGTATTTTTTTTAATGAAACTAATTATTTATATTGAATGTTTTTGAATTAAATAAAAAGTATATAAGAAATAATAATAGCATTCAACTCTCTGTCGGTCTTTCCTCTCCTTGTTTTTTTCTCTGAAAAAAAATACCATTAATTAAGAACAAGGTAAATTATTATATATATTATAATGATAGTAATTTTAAATATTTAAATGTTAAATATTTTGCACCTACTTACATGATAAATAGATAAATTAGTTAGTAAACGTATAAATTAAAATAATTTTGATAGTTACTAGATCTTGAATTGTACTCATAATTAGAGGTGGAAATATGATGAGTCGATCGAAAGAGACTTACGGTCTAAGCTATGTTTGGTCTAAGCTATACCATTTTTTTTTTAAACAGATAACGGTTAAGTTAGAAGCATATTTAGCTGAAGAGATTAGAATACAAGTCAAAAAAAAAAAAAAAAAAATTTAGATCTACCAAACTGGCCTACTTAAGTATGAATCATATTTATTATTATTATTATTATTATTATTATTATTATTATTATTATTATTATTATTATTATTATTATTATTATTATTATTATTATTATTATTATTATGCTTTTAATTAAGTTATAAGTTTGTTAACTTTTTATTAGTAATTTAATCATATTAGGCTATATTAATTTTTGAAGTATTTAAATGTATTGTTATAAAATAAAATTGAAGTGATACTTTAAAATGTCATGTCAATTGCAAAAAAAGATTACTTAATTTTATTAATATATTAGTTTGTTGGTCAATTTAGATATATGTCTAATTACCTATCTCAACGTTACATAAACTTTAAAGTAGGTTTACATGTCATACTAAACTTTCTAAAACGCCAATTTAGGCCTAAAAAGACATATGACTAGCTTTAGACTAGACTATTAGAACTTCAATTATTTTAGCGAATTAGACATATCTTATAAAGATTAACTCAGCCTAACATATTCTCACTTTATTTTGTAAAATTAATTAAAATCAAGTAAATTATAAAACAATGAAGAAAAAAATATATATTTTTGAAAAAGAGCACATGACACATTAGATGAGAAAAATATTTAGAAATCGACATTAATATGTGAAGTACGACTATACATTGATCAGATTGTACTAGGTTTAGCCAAAAATCGACATTAATGAGTGTGTTTTGGTTGATAACCCGTTAGTTACAACTCTAGGTTTGGTTTGGTCAAATTCTCATTTTTAAATTAGATTGGTTACTAGGTTATCTTTTATTTTTCTTTTAAAAATGACGTGAATGGTGATCCGTTATGTTCTTTTTTCAAATATTAATTGAACCTTTATTTTGTCCAAAACATGGTGTAACATGTTTTCACTATTTTTTTACCGTCAAATTTAAGCATACAATAAACGATAATATCAAAGTCATTAGATTTATGATAAAATACTTAAAACATCAACATATAAGTGATCATATAGATTCATTTAAGTTAGGTCTAGTTTTACATGGTATCTAATTTTAATGATTTATTTTCTTATTTTAGAAACCATGAAAATCAAGATGATTCAGGTTGGCCCAACCCATCAATAGTCCTATTGTGAAGTTTCCACGCAGAGGGATTTACACCTAAGAAAATGGTTATTTGCTTTTTTTTGTTTTTTTTTTTGTTATATTTTCTTTTTCTCACAATTAGTGATTCGTTTTTAAAATAATTTATCCCAAAATGAATCACCTTTTTCAAATTACAATACAATATTAAATATATTCACCACATTCACCGCTTTCAATTCATACTACATTCACCATTTTCAATTCAATAGTATTTCCAACTTTGCATTCTATCTTTTTCATTTATCTATTTTTTTTTTATCTTAGTGAAATGTTTAATTGAGTCATTTAGTGTAGATGTGGCAATTGCTTCCATTTATCCATCATCCATCCAATCCATATAACTATAATATAAATTTATTCAATCCATCAACTACATAATAAAATTATCAATGGATCGGATCCAATTAATCAATTTTAAAAATATGAAGGAATCTAATCTATCCAACCTTTTTTTTTCAAAATCCAATAGATCACTTATTTTAATTGATACAATCCAATGAATCATATATTTTTTTTTAATTTTAAAATATATACTTTTAAGTAAATACTATTATTTTTATTTCAAAATATATTTTTTTAATAAAAACTATTCTTTTATATAAAAATGTTTTTAAAATATTTTAAAAAAATAGTTTTTAATTATTTTAAAACTTATTAATTCTAAAATTCTTTTATTTATTACTTTTGAAAAAATTATTACTTTAAAAACATTTTTTTCAAAAAATCAGAATCTTTAATTATTTTAATTATATTTAAAAAAAAACAGAATTGAAATGGTAATTTATTTTTATTAAAAAAACATAATTTAAATTTCTTTTTACTATTTGTAAAAATAATAATATAAATATTATAAATTATTAATTAAATAGGGTGAGAAATGGTGGTGGTCGGTGGCAAGAGCTCCGCCGCCTGCCACTGTGACGTCGTCGGAGATCTGTCATACTCCGTTGTAGTGTTTGTCAAACTTTGCCTCGAATATTCGTAGCCATCACCACTATTATTTATTTAATAATAAATTAATTACCTATTTTAAATAATAATAAACTTAAAAAAATAATATAAAAAACAGTTTTAAAATAATATTTTCAAAAATATTAATAAACAGTATTTTTAAATATTTTAAACCTTAAAAAAAATTAAAATGCCATTTTATTGATATTTTAACTTTTTTTCTGCAAAACAAATTTTTTAAAATAATAAATAAAATGATTCTTATAAATAATAAAAATCATTGTTATTGTAGGTATATAATTTATTAGAATATTTAAAAATTATTAGTTGGATTTGATCATGTTGATTTTTATAATTTAATGGATAGATTGAATTGACTTTTTTTAAAATAATTTTAAGTAGATTATAAATAAATTAATGATTTATTTTGATTTATATATTACAATATAAATTTATATCAATTTCATATACCTACTTACCACTTATAATTATAATTTATTGTGAGTCGAAAGGAGTGTATAATTTGGCGGAATGTTCTTTTTGTAAGTTAAATAATTGCAGCTGGCTAAAAAAGTAGAAAACGTTTTTATTTTTTAACAATTAAAGGATATATTAAAAAATAAAGAATTATAAGTATAAGATGGTGCAAAGAATAAGAATATACAAAAATAAAATAACTAATAAAGCTCAAATGTGCTACAAAAAACAGACAGAATTTGAATAACAAAATTCTTTGTAGACAACAAAAACAACCCAAAAATAAATTACAAAAAATTATATCAATAAATTATATCAATAAATGAATCGAATTAGATTATCATTCATTAAAGTGATATTGAAAATTATTTCTTTTATAACTAAACCAACATTAACAAAGTCAACACCAATAAAATAAGTTTTTGTCACCTCAATAGTGTTACAATATATCCATCTAAATATAATATGATTATTTATTTTCCATAGTCCAAATGCATAATAACCCAAACAATATGGACAAAATATCTATCCCTTTTACTAAACACATTTAACCTACCAAATTATTGAATGTAGTGTAAAACTACATTAAACAAAATATCCTAAATGTTAAATCAAATAAAAATATCTAGTCAAATCGAACTAAAAAAAGAATATAAAAAAAAATTAAAATCCTTAAAAGAAGGAAAACAAAAAGAAGAACAAGGATGCAGTAAGAGATCATGTACTGTATCGTATATACCATTCCCCACACAAATAAAGCATAAAAAAGTAGTACTAGTAGAAACATAGATGCAACCAGATAAAGGTTTCAAGCTTCAAAGAATGCAATGGTTAAGAACCAAGGGGATGCATGTGACACGAAGAAGATGCGTGTTGAGGTTTAAAAGACACGTGTGAAGATGTAATTGGATTGGGACATGCAGATATACTCCAAGTTGATGGATGTTGGACGTATGCGCCATAAATGTGACTGTTGTAAGAGCGGTCAACGAAGTACTTACAGGGTGTATAACACGAGTTGATAGGTGAGCGATCATGCTATTCAATACTCATTTCAATTCCTCAAGAATAACGGGTTTTTTCGCTGATTCTTGTGTATATCTTGGAAGGATAAGCTTTGCCCATATTGTTTTCACTATTCACAATTGTTTAACACTATTTCTGTAATATATTTCATTTTTAAAGGAGTATTCATATTTGTCTAGTTTATTATTATTATTATTATTATTATTATTATTATTATTATTATTATTATTATTATTATCATCAATTTATGAAATTAGTTTTCATAGTTTTCGTTTATCGCTAAGATTTTTTTTACTAAAAAATGACGATATAACATATTTTTAATAATGTGATATACAATTATATGATATAGAATTATTTAAATATATTAATTATTAGTATATATTAATTAAATTAAAAATATAAAAAAAAATTAAGTTAAAATCTAAATTTTCACGAAGTTTATTTCAATTTCATAGATATTAATCATTCTATATAATCGTATCATTTGTAACGTTGTTTAAAGCATTTCACGTTATCATTATTTAGTTAAAAAATCAAAGAAATTGACTAAAACCGTTGATTTTAAAATAGAATGACTAATTTCGTAAATATAAAAATAGGAAACTAAAATTACAATTAATTTAATTATTTATTAATTATTTTTTTCCCTGATACTAGCTATGTTTTTAATTATAATCACTCTTAAAAAAAAAATTATCTTTAAATATAAACACATTTTCAATTTACTATGTACATTTATTATTATTTTTTTGCATACATGCCTCTTGTTAATACTAATTTGTTGTTGAATATAAAAAATAAAGTTTAACACATTTAAATACAAATTTATTTTAATTCATGTAACCACTCAATTAATTATAATTAATATAAATATTTTAATATTCACTATGAATCCAATTAAATGAAACATCACTGTAGAATATCAATGTAATATTTATTACTAGTATGTATGTACACATGATATTCTCCAACATGTGTGACACCTTAAACCTCAAATAATATATATAATAATTTATACTAGATTTTTATAAGCAAAATTCGAAACATATAAAGAAAATTTGTCTCAAAGAAAATTAAAAAAATTATAACTAATTTAGGATATCACATTTCTCAAAATCAAAATAAACACTTTAAAAAATTTTGCTTCCATAAAACAAGCAATCTCCATAAACTTGATTTAACTATAAATTCTTATTTCAATTCGAAAAACTTACTAGTACTAAGGTTTTCATATAAAAAGTCATTTATAATTACATAAGTAAAAGTACAATACAAATTACAACTCTTAATTCTCGGCATCACCTATCAGAGCGGGGTTTCTCCCAAATTTGAACTTCAAGACTCATTAATCTGTAATAACTGCGATTTCGCAAATGCATGGCCAAACCAGTCAAACACAAACATCGAATGATGTGAGTTTTGAAATCATGTTAATAGTATAATATAAGTAATAAAAACACACAATTAATCAAAATAAAACCGTATCATTACACAAACATTCTTCAACGAAAAACATCACATTATAAAGTCAAAACCACAAAAGGAAAATCAATACATTTCACTATAACATCAAATCATCTAAGAGAAATTATTATCTCACACGATACCTATTAAGCACAACAAAACAATCACAAGAAAATACACTGCTATCCATGAGCTTAAACTCTACTTCACAATGTGGTATCATTCTAACTCTGAAGTACTTGGTTAAGAGGTTTGATACAATGTCACCATCCCGGTGGACGGACAATTCAAATTGGCCACGTCCTCATAGATCCCATTAACTCAACTTGAGACACATATATGCGACAGTCGAGGTACACGTGTGTTGCATGGTAGCTCCCGACATTTGGAGTGTTATCTCTAAGTCACCTAGGAATTCCCCACCTGAATACCTCAAAGGTCTAACAATCTTGCCTTAAGGCTCAACAGTAAACCGCCACGATCAGACTCATTCAGTTGTACTTCCCCAGAATCACTAGGCTTGTCAGGACTTACCTATATGATGACAAAATAATCACCTCTTCACAAATTCTCAATATTTATTTTCTCTCATTATTGACATATGATACTCCATTAAGACTGTCATCTCAAACACAAATTGGAATCACAATTATTTCAACAATTATGTGATTACTTCAATATTCACATCACAAATTAACATCACTATCATTAATCATATCTCATCACATAAACTCGTCATAATTTTATAACATCACTATCATACATAGACGTTTCATAATTTATAACATCATTTTTATTAATTATGCATCATCATAATCACATAAACTTATCAAAATGAATTCAACTTTTATTATCACATCACATAAACCCTTCCAATCAAACATATACATAAAATTCATTTGACACTCAATATCACAATAATATCAAATGCCATACATTTAAAGAAACTAAATCAATCAATACCTTACAAATATTTCTATTCTATATTTTAATCTTACAATTTTCATATTTGCAAGTTAATTAATTTATAACTCAAAGAGCTATTGTCGTACGTAGCAAATCCCGGATGAATCGTTGAGAAATACAGTTTTTTCCGTTCATCTCACAATATATTATACTCATGAATTCAAACGCTCTTTCACCCCTTACTTTATTTTGACGCTTTCACACACGAATACGATTCAACGAGCAAAAAATCTTTGTTCTTTGACTATTTGTCCTTCAATCGATCTAACTCAACAGTTTAGGAGTAAACGTATAAAATAAATTATGAGAAGACACTCTAAAAACTAATTTATAAATTCAGTCAAAGAAACTTACCATAAATCAAAAAACCAATCAATTGGTAATATAATCAATTTTCACACAATCGTTTTGGCGTTGGTTTCACTCAAATCGGACAGTGAAGAAGAACGATGCAAAATAATGAACTCCACAAACGGAGAACTTGAGTATTTTAGATAGAAATTGAGATGGTTAAAAATCGGGATGGTTAAAATCCTATTTATTTAATAAAATAATTTATTATAAATTTTGGGGTGTTACATCATGCATTCAACTTTTTATTTTGTCTTTGTTTCATTTTTTCTACCGTATCATCAACATGTTACAACATCATTCTTTTTATCTCTTTTTATCTTCAAATGTATTGTGACCACCAAACACTTTCCTAAAAAAAATTGTTTCAAATGATTATTTGCAAAACATATATATAGAGTTGAAAACATGGGCTAATGTAAGTGGGCCAATCCAAGTGGCCCACATTTTATTGAAAAATTTAACGTGTACCTCCATTTTTAGCCTTATATCCCCCACAATTTTATGAAAATGTCAAAATTACCCTCAATTTTTTTTTTTTAATTTCACAAAACCCAGAGTCATTTTTTTTTACCATTTTATCATTTCTAGAGCAGTAAAAAAGATTTTCGGTAGGTTAAAGTTTTTCGATAACTCCCAAAAAACTATTTGATGTAGCTAAAATATCAATAAAAAGGGGGTTGAATAAAGATATTGTTGTTTTAAAAATTATCTCACGTGTTTTGAATTACTATCCTCTCGGAGAGGATGAGAATCAGAGGATAGAAATTTAAGCTTTAAAATTTGAGCAGAATAGATGAAAGAGAAAGTGTAGAGGATGACACACACAACTTTTATACTGATTCACCCAATGAAGGCTGCGTCCAGTCCTCACACACTTATGAATTTTTTTCTAATGATCAAACTGATTAACCTTTCACAGAGGTTAGTTGCACTTTGTGTATTCTTTTGCCTCACCAAGCTTACAGTCTTGTTTCTTACAAGTTTCAACTATTTTCAAGTGTAACTCACGTAGAAATTACAAAGTGATATGAGTATGACATTTCTCTTTACTTAACACTTTCTAAAAAGATATTTCAAAGATCTAGTGTAAGACTATAAAAAGTATAAAAAGAGGATGGAAATTGCTCTTGATAGCTTTTAGAATCTTGATTTTTTTATGCAATGTTGTTGTGTATTTGAAACTGAAGAGCTCTCTGCCTTTTATAGAGATCTTGTGATGCCATTTTCATGTGTCAAACATTTTATAACCGTTGGGGACTTTAATAAAAAAAGTCCAAGGTTGTTCATCATAATTATAGAATTGACATCCAACTGTCCTTGGACTGATTCAGTCCATCATCGTACATGAGGTTCAAACCTCATAGGAACTTGGACATGAGATGTCTTTTTCTTTTTTCATTCTTTAAGACATGTAAGACTATATTTGTGTCTTGTTAGCTACAACCTTTATGTATTTGATATAATGGGTCATTTTCAACATTTGAGAGTGATGTGTTGGGTCGTTTACAACATCTGAGAATGATGTGGACTATAGATCCATCCTCTTGCAGTCTATCCTCATACATACAAACTCTGACTTCTGGCCTCTTCATTTAAATTGCTTTTTTCATTCATGCTTTGACACTGATTTATCTTCTATTTATGGCTAAAAATCAATGTTTCAGTGAGGATGAATATTTTGCAACTTTGAAGGTTCATCCTCTTGTATGACTATTTTCCAGTTTTGAAGACTTGGTGGATTAAGTCATATTTTTCTTCTTTTTGTCTTAATGATAAGTAACCTGTTTTCTAATATGAATTAATTCAAAAGCACATATTAGTCATTAACTACAATCATAATCTTTTAAATAATTTTGTTATCATTAAAACCATTTGAGAGAGATTTTATCTCAACACTATTTAGAAGAATTCTGGTACACATAGTGTTTTCGAAAAACTTTTTATAAGTTTTCAGTTTTTGGTACAAAAGAATGTTACCGAAAAACTTTAAAAAAGATTTTCAGTACATAATAGAAAATCATATGAACGGACAAATCATATGGTCCTCCAGGATACTGTGTGAGCTCACCAGGTCCCTGAGCTCCATCATGCCCCTCCTCCATATGCTCTCCCTCATGAGCAGGTGCAATCTCCTCTTGCTCATGTACCTCCATCTGCTCATGTATCTCCACCTGCCCATGTACCTCATCATCCTCATGCACTATAGGAGACCTCTCCTGTTGATGGATAGTCACATTTGGGATGAATCGATGATCCTGCTCTCCCTCATCATTATCTTCAATTATCACTTGTCTTCTTTTTCTTGAATACTCTATGGAGGATTAATCATGAATGATGTAGAAGTATCAACGTCATGTGTAACTCGTATGATTTTGCCGTCTATTCCTCGTGCGCTCACTGAAAAATTGAAAAATAAAAAGAAATAAATCACAATTGTTTATAAAATCATAATTAATTAAAATTAAAACAATAATAATAATAATAATAATAATAATAATAATAATAATAATAATAATAATAATAATATAACTTTCGGAGAACTTGAGGTTCAAGATTTCCGGTAACTACCGAAAATGTTAAACCAAAGTTCTCGGTATGTATATGGTTTTCGGAGAAGTTAAATTAAGTTTTTCAGTACTAACAAAAATGTTGAAAAAAGATTTTCGAATGAGACTTCTATACCCAAAAACTTGAAAAAAATTTACCAGAATGTATTTTGTATACCGAAAATCTTGGAAACAAGTTTTTCGGAAAATTTGAAAAAAAAATTAATTTTTTTTCTTCCAGATATGTTGAAAGGTAAAATGGTGATATTTTTAGAGTTTTGTTATTCAAACGAGGGTAAAAAAATTATTTTCTTGCTTTTTTGGGGTATAGGTATAATTTGGGGGGTATGATATAAAATTTTCCATTTTATTTTGTCTGACTGTTGAGCTATAAAAAAGATAGTCCAAAAATGGCCGGGTATTGTGGCCTTTTCAGCATACTAATTAAAATAAAAAAGTAATTTGGTCAGTCCAATTCATCTTTCAATCAAATGTATCTCACAAAAATTAATTATCACAAAGCCTAATTTACTGCATCCCAATATGATGTGTTTGTGGTTGTGGGTGTGTGACTCTTCTTTCCCATTCACTTCTCTACGAGCACCACCGCTGCATCGCCTTCCCACTGCAACTCTGTCGGCAACACAATTACTGATCTGCAAGCATTGTTGCCTTTCTCCACACAAAATTCATGTGGTGTTATCCGTTATACTAATTAGTAGTTGTTGGTTGGATCTTTGATCTAGCTTTTAGTAGTTAATATGTAGTCACAAAAGATACTTCATGAATGTATTAAACTGGCCTCTATAATATCTTTATCTATATTAAGAGCTCTTAGATTGATCTATTTTTTTTTATTTGTTATTTTGTTATATCGATTAAAATATTAAAAATAAAGGTTTGGTTGGTCCATTACCCCACTAAATCCACATAAGGTAAATAGCAAATTAATTTAATATTTAGTACTTAATTGAAATTAAATCATAACACAAAATAAATAAATCCCATGTTGTAGAAACTTTAAACAAAATACTTATTTAATGTAAAATTGAAATATAAAGCTAATGTAATATAAAAAAACAAATAAAATTACCAAATTAATAGAAGAAACGAGTAAGAAAATTTGAAGATGAATGTTTTTTTTTTTTTATTACAAAGTAGTCACAGCTGGAATAGGTTGGGTCGAGTTAGGTTTTGTCAGGCTTGAATATGTCAAAACATTCATTTTAACATTTTTGAATAAATAATCAAATATATCTTTCAATAGATTAACGAGTTAATGTGTCAGTGAAATTAAGTTCTATTTTGATATTTAACATCATATTTTGAAGAATATAACTTTATATACATTATACTTAAATTATATTTTATAATAATACTTTTAAATTTGTCAAAAACTAAATGAGGTTAATATGCTTAAATTACTAAAAGTTTAATATATATAATAAAATTATAGTAGTAAAAAAAATTATTTATATTTATTTAAACAGGTATAAAAGGCTTATTATGTGATCTGTAACTTGACATTTTTATCTAAATATATTTTTTTAGAAGTCTTGTCTTATCTATTTAAAAAAAATCTGGTCTGATATGAATCTAAAGTAGACTAGACCGTAGGTCCTTGTCGGTCGGTCTGGCCTATCTCCATCCTTATTTGTTGGTTTAAATTTTATTGGAAACTAGCTAGATTTTTAAGTTTTTTTTTTGTTTTTTGTTTTTTTGTTTCTAATTAAGTAGATTCAAGTAATTTTCTTGTGGGGCAATTGCCCTATTCCAACACATGAATCTGCCGTGGAGAGGGAAGATTACTTTGGCACAGAAAGATTTTGAGAAGATATCATTATGTTGTTGTTTGGTTCGTAACTACACAATTGAGGACCAAATTAGGAAAAGGAGAAAACATATGAAACCAAAATTCCCCTAAAAATAATAGGAGACTAGGAAAAAGTCTAAAACTTTAAAAAATACGTTTAACGTACAAAAATATGATAAAATTATTATTTGAAAATAAGGCCAACACTTTGTTTGGCTGGCAAATGAAAAATAGAGGTAAAAAAATAAAAATAAATAAAATATCTATAAATCCATTATGTTTAAATATAAGTCATCATTTTGTATTTTATGTTTTATTAAAAATATCAAATTAGGAACCAAAAACACACCCAAATTTAAATTAAGAGACCGAAGAAAACAATTATGCTTATTACATTTCATTTTTAATTATTTTTTATCGTGTTTTTAAAATAATACACTCAACTAAAATCGAGTTATGGAAAAATGATATTATCGCTTGCTCTTTGATATCAAATTTTTGGCAATAGATTAATTATATTTATTAAATTTTGTAATTCTTTTAAAATCTATTGTTTCATGTTTGCATAAATATTTTGAAATTTTAAATAATTTTTTATGTCTAATCAATTTATGTCATATCATTTTTTTATAATAGTTGAACGAAATGATAAATACTAAAAAAAAAACTCAAACACACAAATGCAAAATTCAATCTAACAATATCATTTCTTTATATCATTTCATATTATGGGTGTGAAAGCGCTGTAAAATGCAGACCCATAATATGAAAATTATGGGTGGGCATTTTACAGCGCTTTCTCACGAAAGCGCTGTAAAATGTGCACCATTAAAGCGCTTTACAACATTTTACAGCGCTTTTTAAGAAAAGCGCTTTACAACATTTTACAGCGCTTTTTAAGAAAAGCGCTGTAAAATGAGTGTGTGTGTGTTTTTTTTTAAACGCTGTAAATTAATTATTTGAAATGAAAAGCGCTTTTTAGCTTTTTATGACATTTTTTTTAAAAAGCGCTGTCTTTTATCTTTGTATCCAAAATTATTTTGATCCAAAATCACTCCACAATCAGTGCACACAACAACAAAACATATTCAAATACCATAAGCAGTTCACACAATCAGTAGAACAGAAATCAGAACTCTGTAACTTTATTAACATATATGTAACTCTGTAATTTACAATCTAATTAACTACATTCAGATACATATATACAACCTAATTAACTACATTCAGATACGTATATATATATATAACCTAATTTACAACCTAAACTACATTCAGATCCATATGCATGTTCATATATTGTGTCCTATGATCATTTACATATAATAACTAACAGAATATACATTATATGCACTAGCTACCATATAATATTCAGATCTCTTGCCCAGCAGCAAGCTATTTCCCAGAAAATCAAATAATTTGCATGTCAAGCACATACTGACACCAGTCTTCTTTTAATTCCATCAGATCTTCCTCAGAATATGATGGACTGGAATTGTCAAAGTACTGCAATATAAAAATTGAACATATTATATTAAGTTAGTATCAAATATATAGATAATTTATATATGAAAATCATATAATGCAAATACCGTACCGTTTCTGGGATAATAGTTTTATTCTTCTCAACAATCTCCTTCATGAATCTCAATATGTAGTACCCACAGTCGATGTTATTTGTTTGACGAGGGCACTTTATTGAGATCCATGTAATGTTATTAGACTTCTGCTTCGACACTTTAGCACCTCTTTGAGCTCGATAAACTTTTAAGGCACTATCGAATGAATAAATGTGATTATTAGAGCATGAATATTTATATATATATATATAAATATATATATGTAAGAAATAAATGAATATTACTTACGTGTCGAGCATAGTCTTTATTTCGGGGTGATTGCTGTAATTGCCGTGCACGGGATCCAAATAGTATATAACTTAAGAGACCGCATTGATTGCAAATAGCACCCAATGTGCCCTACAACAACAAAAAATTGGTTAAGCAATTTTGTTTATACACAACTAATAAATTAAATTCTCATCAATTAAAAAAGATAAAATTACGTACCCTGAATTATATGGTGCCAAGAACAATTTATCACTTTCTATATTTCCTAAAAACATATCTACAATGTATTTTTTTACATTTTCTGGATCGAGTTTCCACATCGACATTTTATGCGGAGACAAGAATGAGTATTTATTTGACAATTTCCTCGTGCACACGACCTTCTCACACAAAAACCTTCAATGAAAATTTTAAACTAGATTAATTACCAATACATTTAATTAATTACAAATAAATGCAATTAAAAGTATTTTTTACCTTATGTACAAGCTGATTACAGTAGCACTCAGCTCCTTATGTTCGAGAAGTTCGTACATGTGCTCCTTTTCGAGGTATTCAACATACTCATCTCCAAATATGTCTTTATTCATGTGTACGATGGGCGAATCGTTGCTGCTGCCCATGTTCCTTTTTATATGGATGTCAAGACACGCCCCGTATTTACCAAGGCGTGGCTAACTTTTATTAGGAGCAGTAGCAGCAGCGACCGATTTTCCCCGATCCGATTTTTTGTTGCTGCAAGTTTGGCAGCTTTATTACCCTCCAGCCTTTGTAGTTTGGCAGCCCTATTACCTTCCAATTTTTGAGGTTTGCTGCCTTTTTTTGGCTATAGGGGTGGTTTATTTATTTGGACCTACAAAAATGAGGTAAAATGTTAGTTTATTGAATCTGAAAAAATGAAAAACCTTAGGCAATAAATGTGACAAACCTTTTCGGGAGATGTAACTGATTTGTCCTTGGGAATCTTTTTTTCGAGGGCAACAAGGTGTGTGGGCCATGCCACGTAACTGCCAATAGCGTCGCTTAAGAACTTCATATCTCCATCGTTGTCCGGTATGGGCAACGGTGCAGTTGGTTCGAAAGCAACAGTAGGCGATACTTTGACATGGCCCGCAGGGATCAAAATATTGTGCAATACTTCTCCCGAAGTATTGTACAATATTCCTTTTCCCACCTTCCATTGAGGTTGAGTCGGCGAGGACAAGTATAGGACACATGTAGTGACACCCTACATCAATAGTTAAAACATAAGTACAGTTAATATATAAGTTTGTTTAATACATAAGTAATTACATAAGCAAGTAAGTAGTAAGTAATTAATTACCTCGGGAATACTTTTCAAACCGACGTAGCAACTCCCGGTTTCACTCTCCATTTGTATTTCAGGTGGGACCTGAACCGAAAGTTGCTTGTCTTTATTCGTATTCACCAAGAGTGCCAATTGCTCTGATAGGATTCTGAGCTTCTCTAATACTTCCTCGTTGGAAGGTTTTTGGCGCTTCTCTTGAGGAAAAAAGCTTTTGGGAGTTACGCCAAATCCTTTCCCCCTCACTCGACCGGAATACTCAGGGACATTAAACACTTTCCCAAGAATGTCCCTGCACGTATCCTTGTTGCCCTCTTGAGTTTCAGAACTTTGTTCAATAGTTTCCTAAAATACATGTAACATTAAAAAGATAAGTTCAATAGCATTTTTAAAATACAATATTAAAAAATATTAAAGTGATAATATACTTACACAAAGTTCTACAACTTTCTTGACATTTTCATTATCAACCACTCCGTCTTTGTTAACACGCGCTTCCTTCCATAAGATATGACGACCCAAGGGTTGATCGGCTTGGGTGTCTTTTCTCTATTCGTTAAAATCATAAACAAAATAATACAAATTAGTTACACACTATAGTTTATAATACAAATTACAAGTGATGTTTAATTACTTACAATTTGTTGTTCAAGGCGTGCATATCCCATACGTGATTTCTTGTATGGGTGTTTTGGGTTGCTTGCCCGTTCGCGATTTGCCGTACTAATATTCTATATAAAAAAAAAATAGCAATTGTGTAAAAATTTAAAATACGCTACGAATATGAATAATAAAACACAAATGCTAATAAATTAATAACTTACGACAAACGCCGGGTCAGAACGTTTGGAAACAAATGCACTCCATTCATCCTTTGATATATAATGTTGATATATCTTTGGAGGTTCAGCATTTGTGTTTCCTTCTCTATCTTTTAGATAGAAATTTGAGAGATGGGATCTAAATCCACGATGGATTTTCCCAGCAACTCTCAAAACATATGACTTTCGTTCCTCATCAAGAACAAAAGTGGTCTGCAATGAAAACAATCATAAGTAATGTATTTTACAGAAAAAACATTATAAATGACAAAAGAGTAGATCAAAATATTTACTTGAATGTCATTCCAGATGATATCTTTGGCATCCTTCAACGCCTTATCTCTCCAGTTGTCTATTGTTATTGGGACATTTTGACGAACAACAGCCCCAATGTAGCTTACAAACATGGAGCTGTTGGGGTCAACTGGCTGACCACTCTCGTTCCAGCCAACCTAATAAACTCATATAGTAAGTACATGCCCTAAACCCTAAAAAAAGATAAAAAAACACACAGCAAACAGAGTATAAGCAAACAGAGTATACCTCAAATTTAATGCCACTGCTCCGTGCTTTAATCACCCTTTGCATGATAGTTGCACCACGTTTGACTTCTTTTTCGTAAGTCTTAGAGGTGCCAACTTCTTCATTTTGAACTTCTAAATCTTTGTTTGTATCCATTTAACTACAACAAGTTCAACATGCACTTTAGTATAACATCAACAAGCTCAACATGGATCATGCATTATTATAAACAAACTCAACATGTATCAGTATATCTTAAAAAAGCTCAACATGCATTCTAATGATTACAAAAATTTAATAACATCAATACCTGAATAATGATGGTTCGAAGAAAGACGAAATGCAAAGAAAAGAGGGTTTGCAGAAAGTTCACAGAAATATGGTTCACAGAAATACGGTTTGAAGAAATACGTAATGAGGGTTACGTATTTCAATGAAAATATATTGTGTGAAATGGGAGAGATGATCTTGGATGGAAATAAGGTTCGAAATGAAGGAGATGATCGTGGAAATAAGGTTCGTAAAGGACGGGATGATAGGGTTTGCAAAAGAAGAGAAGAAATGAAGGTTGAGATGAAGGTTACGTAATGAAGAGGAAACTGAAGAGGTAACTGTTATATATACGTAACACTTTTACAGCGCTTTTTATAAGCCTTTTTACAGCGCTTTTTTTGTAAAGCGCTCTAAAAGGCTTCTTTAGTTAAATTCTTAAAAGGCTCTTTTACAGCGCTTTTGACAAATAAGCGCTGTAAAAGACCTCCGTGTGTTATTATGTTATTTGAATGCCTTTTACGCCTTTTACAGCGCTTTTGTCAAATAAGCGCTGTAAAAGACCTCCGTGTGTTATTATGTTATTTGAATGTTTTTTAAAGCCTTTTACAGCGCTTTTTACACATAAGCGCTCTAAAATGTCTCTTTATGTTAATTTTAAGAGGCTCTTTTACAGCGCTTTTTCCAAATAAGCGCTGTAAAAGACCTCCGTGTGTTATTATGTTATATTAATGTTTTTTAAAGCCTTTTACAGCGCTTTTTACACATAAGCGCTCTAAAATGTCTCTTTATGTTAATTTTAAGAGGCTCTTTTACAGCGCTTTTTCCAAATAAGCGCTGTAAAAGACCTCCGTGTGTTATTATGTTATATTAATGTTTTTTAAAGCCTTTTACAGCGCTTTTCCACATAAGCGCTCTAAAATGTCTCTTTAGGTTAATTTTAGAAGGCTCTTTTACAGCGCTTTTTCCAAATAAGCGCTGTAAAAGACCTCCGTGTGTTATTATGTTATATTAATGTTTTTTAAAGCCTTTTACAGCGCTTTTCCACATAAGCGCTCTAAAATGTCTCTTTAGGTTAATTTTAGAAGGCTCAACATGCAAAACCCACATAGTAGTAACTGGTCACCACCAAAATCCCTTCATCTTCACCAAACTCTTCTCCTTTTATGCATCTTCTTCACAAACATCAAAGCTTACTCTTTCACAATTCAATCTCCACCTCAACACCCTTTTTATCTCTTTACATTCTCTTTCCTTCTTAAATCGAAACTTGGTATTCAGGATCATTGCCATGTTGCGAAAAATGGGTTTGTGTCTGATGTTTTTGTTAACAATGTGTTTTTGGGTATTCCCATGATGCGTACAAGGTGTTTGATGAAATGGGTTAATGTCTGATGTTTTTTGGATTCCCATGATGCGTACAATGTGTTTGAAGAAATGGGTTTGTGTCTGATGTTTTTTGAATCCCATGATGCGTACAAGGTGTTTGAAGAAATTAGGTGTCTGATGAATATTATTTTTAAAGCCATTTGACAGCGCTTTGGCAAACAAGCGCTGTAAAATGTCTTTTTTACTCACTTTCAAAAGAGTCGTTTACAGCGCTTTGTGTGGAAAGCGCTGTAAAAGGTATAACACACTCATTATTTTATTTTTAAAATGATCGTTTACAGCGCTTTTTCCAAATAAGCGCTGTAAAAGACCTCCGTGTGTTATTATGTTATTATGTATCTTTTAGGTTAATTTTAGAAGGCTCTTTTACAGCGCTTTTTCCAAATAAGCGCTATTATTGTTTTTGTGTTTTGTTATGTTATTTTTTAAACAAGCTCAACATGCAAAACCCACATAGTAGTAACTGGTCACCACCAAAATCCCTTCCTCTTCACCAAACTCATGTGTTTTGTTTTATTGTTTTATTTTATTTTTGTGTTTGGTTTATTTGGGTTGGGATGACATTAAAAACCTTTTTATCAGTTCAGTTCAGAAAATAAATTAATCAGAACTTAGTATAAAACACTCAATTCAGATTACATGCATGAATTATTAGAAATGAGAATCTCTCTATTCAGTTCAGTTCAGTTCAGTTCAGAAAATAAATTAATCAGAACTTAGTATAAAACACTCAATTCAGATTACATGCATGAATTATTAGAAATGACAATGAGAATCTCTCTGTACAGTTCAGTTCAGTTCAGTTCAGAAAATAAATTAATCAGAACTTAGTATAAAACACTCAATTCAGATTACATGCATATTTACAATAACACAGTTCAGATTACATGCATAGCTTATATAAAACAATTAAACATATACATTAAGATGCCCTTCTTCTTTTCCTGGTGACATTCACATTTGTTTGTCCATTTACAATACGAAACGATGGATTAATCCAAATTCCCTCATCATGATCATCTCTAAGATATAAACCATCATCAGTTGAATCAATTTCATGTGGTTGTTGTGATGTTGCAAATAAAAGATCATTACCAACATCTTCATCATTATTGTTATCATCACTTATTTTATTGGTCGATAGGACAACAGACCATTTATCATTAGAAGGATCAGTGACATAAAACACTTGTTGAGCTTGCGACGCTAAAATAAAAGGCTCGTCTTTGTATCCCACCCTATTAAAATCGACAAGCAAGAATCCTGACTCATCAATCCGAACGCCATTATTATTATCGACCCACTTGCAACCAAATATAGGAACACGAAACATTGTGTAGTCTAACTCCCATATGCGCTCGATAACCCCAAAATATGATAGATTTGCATATATTGGGTTTTTGTCTTTTGCACTTGAGACATGCATCGCTTCAGCTACGAGAGTGACTCCACTATTTTGCATAGTGGTCTGATCATCTTGTTCTTTGGTATAAAATGTGTAGCCGTTAATAACATAACCAGTGTAAGAAAAGACATGTAAGCTCGGACCATTTGCTAGCCACCTCAATCTATTTGAAATTGATCCGGGGTCTATATCAAATTTTGACATTATGTGATTTTTTAACCATGTTACAAAACTTCGATTGTGCTCTCGAGTTATCCAATTTTGATTCCTATTCATGTTCAAACGAGATAACTGATCAATGTGTATTGTAACATACGGTTGAACCTCATCATCATTGTGCAGAACATACAATTGTGCCTGCTCCCATTCTGTCCTTGATATAGTCAGTAGTCTCCTTCCAGTTATCCCTTCTCCTGATAGTCTTCCCGAATGACGAGACATGGGAAGCCCTATGGATTCAACATTGGACAGATATTCAGTACAAAATTCAGCAGCCTCTTCAACAATGTATCGTTCAGCAATACAACCTTCTGGTCGACTTCTACTTTTTACGTACCCTTTTAATATTTTCATATATCGTTCTATCGGATACATCCATCTCATATAAGCTGGCCCACAAAGTTGTGTCTCCTTAACCAGATGAACAGTAAGGTGAACCATTATATCAAAAAACGATGGTGGGAAATACATTTCAAGCTCACACAAAGTAACAACAATTTCCCTCTGCAATGTCGGTAATTTCTGAGGGTCGATCACTTTACTACAAATTTCCCTGAAGAAGAAACATAATCTAGTTAAGGCTAGTCGAACTTTTTCAGGTAAAATGGAACGTATACCTATTGGTAGCAAATGCTCCATTATAATATGACAATCATGGGTCTTCAAACCTTTTAACTTGAGGTCTTTCATACAAACCAAATTTTTAATGTTCGAAGAGTATCCTTCTGGAACTTTAACTTCGTGTAGAAATTTACATAAAACAATTTTTTCCTTTCTAGATAGAGTATGAGCGGCTGGAGGTAGATATGTGCGATTTCCTTTCTTTACTGGAGCCAGTTCATTTCTTATTCCCATATCGACCAAGTCCAATCTTGCATTGACGCCATCTTTAGACTTTCCTGGAACATTGAGTAACGTACCAATAACACTTTCAAATACATTTTTTTCAATATGCATCACATCGAGGAAATGTCTTACATACAATGACTTCCAATATGGCAATTCAAAGAAAATTGACTTTTTCTTCCACCCAGTTTTCACCAGCTCTCCCGCAAAAGGTTTGCCAAATTTATTGGTCAAACCTTGTACTTTTTCAAGTATTTGATATCCAGTCGGTGCTAAAGGAGCTTTACCTTCCTCTGATTTTCCATTGAATGCATTTCTCCACCCACGATACTGATGACTATAAGGTAAAAATCTACGATGTCCAAGAAACACATTCTTCTTACAATGTTTCAACCGCATCCAATTTGTACTCTCTTCACATATAGGACATGCACACTGACCTTTAATGCTATATCCTGATAAATTACCATATGCTGGAAAATCATTAATTGTGCCGAACAACATAGCCCTCAAATTGAAACACTTTTTCCTATACCCATCATAAACTTCCACACCTGTCTCCCACAGAATTTTTAAATCTTCAATTAAAGGAGTCAAGTATACGTCGATATCATTCCCCGGTTGTTTGGGTCCAGAAATTAACAGAGACAACATCATAAACTTACGCTTCATACATAACCATGGAGGTAGGTTATATATTACCAAAATCACAGGCCACGTGCTATGTGAGATGCTTTGAAGACCATGTGGATTCATTCCATCAGTAGAAAGTGCAAGTCTTAGATTTCTTGACTCTATCCCGAATTCAGGATACTCGTGATCAATTTTTGCCCATTGTGGGGAATCTGCAGGGTGTCGAAACATTCCATCTCTAATTCTTTCATCTGCATGCCATGTCAAGTGTTTTGAATCTTCTTCACTGCGATACATGCGCCTAAATCTTGGTATTATAGGAAAATACCACACGACTTTTGCTGGAGTAGATTCTTTCTTCTTATATCGAGAGACATTGCATTTCGGACACGCCTTAAGTAGTTCATATTCGTTTCGAAATAAAATGCAATCGTTAGGACACGCATGAATCCTTTCGTAACTCATTCCAATAGAACACAAAATCCGTTTAGCCTCGTAGGTTCGACTGGGAAGTTCATTATCATCTGGCAACATATCTTTTATGAGTGTTAATAATTCCGTAAAGCTTTTATCAGACCATCCATTACTCGCTTTTAAGTTGTACAACTTTAATATCGCTGACAGTCTTGTGAATTTAGTACAACCATTATATAATTCTTTCTCTGCATCACTCAACAAACTTTCAAACATTTTAGGACAATCTCGAAGATCTTCTTCAACTGCTTTTGCAATCTCATCAACTCGGTCCGGCTCATATGTATCTGTATCGAAATCAGTTGAAGCATATGTAGAACTATTCTCAAAATTAATGTTTCCTTTTTTTTTCTCACCATGTCTTATCCAACATGTGTAGCTTTGATCAATTCCATTACATACTAGATGTCCTTCTAATTCATCTTCTCTAACACGTTTTCCAAAACAACATTTTAAACAAGGACAAACTACTCTATTTGGATCTTTTGCATTCTTCACTGCAAACTCAACAAACTCCTTCACTCCAATTTCATACTCTTTTGACAATCGATTGGCTGAAATCCATTTCCTATCCATATTATACCACCTATATAAATGCAGTAACAAAAATAATAAGCTTTCAAAACATATCAACAAGTTTCAAAAAGAAACCAATATCAACTAACAATTTCAAAACAGAACAGATCATGTGGTATGAGTTTTTGACAATTTTTGACAATTTCAAAACAGAACAGATCATGTGGTATGAGTTTTTGACAATTTTTGACAATTTCAAAACATAACAGATCATGTGTAAAAAATACCTTAGACAACGTAGATGGCCGCACAGTACGTAGAGGATATTAGGGTTCCCAACGTATATAATTATTTGAAAGATGTAGAGGATATGAGGGTTTCCAACGTATATAATTATTTGAAAGATGTATTTTACAGCGCTTGTGAAAAAAGCGCTATAATAGGTAGTTAAATTCAATGAAAGCGCATGTGTTTTACAGCGCTTGTGAAAAAAGCGCTGTAATAGGTAGTTAAATTCAATGAAAGCGCATGTGTTTTACAGCGCTTGTGAAAAAAGCGCTGTAATAGGTAGTTAAATTCAATGAAAGCGCATGTGTTTTACAGCGCTTGTGAAAAAAGCGCTGTAATAGGTAGTTAAATTCAATGAAAGCGCATGTGTTTTACAGCGCTTGTGAAAAAAGCGCTGTAATAGGTAGTTAAATTCAATGAAAGCGCATGTGTTTTACAGCGCTTGTGAAAAAAGCGCTGTAACTGATTCGCGAAAGCGCTTCCGTTTACAGCGCTTTTTTGACAAGCGCTGTAAAAGCCTTATAACGTGATGCGCAAACGTTATATGACCTACTACAGCGCTTGTTTTACAGCGCTTTACATAAAAAGCGCTGTAATAGGTTCCGTTATTTTTAAAATATAATTACAACAGCGCTTGTGTTTAGAAAGCGCTGTAAAATGGGCGCTGTTAAATGTCATTTCTGACGTAGTGCGTAAATTCGTTTTAAATTTGTTTTTATTTATTTAAAGTAAATGATTTTTATTTAAAGTGAATGATTTTACAACGCTTGTAAAAAACACGGTCTAATAGGTCATTTAATTATTTGAAAGCGCAAGTCTTGCAAGTCTTTTACAGCGCTTGTAAAAATAGCGCTCTAATAGGTCATTTAATTATTTGAAAGCGCAAGTCTTGCAAGTCTTTTACAGCGCTTGTAAAAATAGCGCTCTAATAGGTCATTTAATTATTTGAAAGCGCAAGTCTTGCAAGTCTTTTACAGCGCTTGTAAAAATAGCGCTCTAATAGGTCATTTAATTATTTGAAAGCGCAAGTCTTGCAAGTCTTTTACAGCGCTTGTAAAAATAGCGCTCTAATAGGTCATTTAATTATTTGAAAGCGCAAGTCTTGCAAGTCTTTTACAGCGCTTGTAAAAATAGCGCTCTAATAGGTCATTTAATTATTTGAAAGCGCAAGTCTTGCAAGTCTTTTACAGCGCTTGTAAAAATAGCGCTCTAATAGGTCATTTAATTATTTGAAAGCGCAAGTCTTGCAAGTCTTTTACAGCGCTTGTAAAAATAGCGCTCTAATAGGTCATTTAATTATTTGAAAGCGCAAGTCTTGCAAGTCTTTTACAGCGCTTGTAAAAATAGCGCTCTAATAGGTCATTTAATTATTTGAAAGCGCAAGTCTTGCAAGTCTTTTACAGCGCTTGTAAAAATAGCGCTCTAATAGGTCATTTAATTATTTGAAAGCGCAAGTCTTGCAAGTCTTTTACAGCGCTTGTAAAAATAGCGCTCTAATAGGTCATTTAATTATTTGAAAGCGCAAGTCTTGCAAGTCTTTTACAGCGCTTGTAAAAATAGCGCTCTAATAGGTCATTTAATTATTTGAAAGCGCAAGTCTTGCAAGTCTTTTACAGCGCTTGTAAAAATAGCGCTCTAATAGGTCATTTAATTATTTGAAAGCGCAAGTCTTGCAAGTCTTTTACAGCGCTTGTAAAAATAGCGCTCTAATAGGTCATTTAATTATTTGAAAGCGCAAGTCTTGCAAGTCTTTTACAGCGCTTGTAAAAATAGCGCTCTAATAGGTCATTTAATTATTTGAAAGCGCAAGTCTTGCAAGTCTTTTACAGCGCTTGTAAAAATAGCGCTCTAATAGGTCATTTAATTATTTGAAAGCGCAAGTCTTGCAAGTCTTTTACAGCGCTTGTAAAAATAGCGCTCTAATAGGTCATTTAATTATTTGAAAGCGCAAGTCTTGCAAGTCTTTTACAGCGCTTGTAAAAATAGCGCTCTAATAGGTCATTTAATTATTTGAAAGCGCAAGTCTTGCAAGTCTTTTACAGCGCTTGTAAAAATAGCGCTCTAATAGGTCATTTAATTATTTGAAAGCGCAAGTCTTGCAAGTCTTTTACAGCGCTTGTAAAAATAGCGCTCTAATAGGTCATTTAATTATTTGAAAGCGCAAGTCTTGCAAGTCTTTTACAGCGCTTGTAAAAATAGCGCTCTAATAGGTCATTTAATTATTTGAAAGCGCAAGTCTTGCAAGTCTTTTACAGCGCTTGTAAAAATAGCGCTCTAATAGGTCATTTAATTATTTGAAAGCGCAAGTCTTGCAAGTCTTTTACAGCGCTTGTAAAAATAGCGCTCTAATAGGTCATTTAATTATTTGAAAGCGCAAGTCTTGCAAGTCTTTTACAGCGCTTGTAAAAATAGCGCTCTAATAGGTCATTTAATTATTTGAAAGCGCAAGTCTTGCAAGTCTTTTACAGCGCTTGTAAAAATAGCGCTCTAATAGGTCATTTAATTATTTGAAAGCGCAAGTCTTGCAAGTCTTTTACAGCGCTTGTAAAAATAGCGCTCTAATAGGTCATTTAATTATTTGAAAGCGCAAGTCTTGCAAGTCTTTTACAGCGCTTGTAAAAATAGCGCTCTAATAGGTCATTTAATTATTTGAAAGCGCAAGTCTTGCAAGTCTTTTACAGCGCTTGTAAAAATAGCGCTCTAATAGGTCATTTAATTATTTGAAAGCGCAAGTCTTGCAAGTCTTTTACAGCGCTTGTAAAAATAGCGCTCTAATAGGTCATTTAATTATTTGAAAGCGCAAGTCTTGCAAGTCTTTTACAGCGCTTGTAAAAATAGCGCTCTAATAGGTCATTTAATTATTTGAAAGCGCAAGTCTTGCAAGTCTTTTACAGCGCTTGTAAAAATAGCGCTCTAATAGGTCATTTAATTATTTGAAAGCGCAAGTCTTGCAAGTCTTTTACAGCGCTTGTAAAAATAGCGCTCTAATAGGTCATTTAATTATTTGAAAGCGCAAGTCTTGCAAGTCTTTTACAGCGCTTGTAAAAATAGCGCTCTAATAGGTCATTTAATTATTTGAAAGCGCAAGTCTTGCAAGTCTTTTACAGCGCTTGTAAAAATAGCGCTCTAATAGGTCATTTAATTATTTGAAAGCGCAAGTCTTGCAAGTCTTTTACAGCGCTTGTAAAAATAGCGCTCTAATAGGTCATTTAATTATTTGAAAGCGCAAGTCTTGCAAGTCTTTTACAGCGCTTGTAAAAATAGCGCTCTAATAGGTCATTTAATTATTTGAAAGCGCAAGTCTTGCAAGTCTTTTACAGCGCTTGTAAAAATAGCGCTCTAATAGGTCATTTAATTATTTGAAAGCGCAAGTCTTGCAAGTCTTTTACAGCGCTTGTAAAAATAGCGCTCTAATAGGTCATTTAATTATTTGAAAGCGCAAGTCTTGCAAGTCTTTTACAGCGCTTGTAAAAATAGCGCTCTAATAGGTCATTTAATTATTTGAAAGCGCAAGTCTTGCAAGTCTTTTACAGCGCTTGTAAAAATAGCGCTCTAATAGGTCATTTAATTATTTGAAAGCGCAAGTCTTGCAAGTCTTTTACAGCGCTTGTAAAAATAGCGCTCTAATAGGTCATTTAATTATTTGAAAGCGCAAGTCTTGCAAGTCTTTTACAGCGCTTGTAAAAATAGCGCTCTAATAGGTCATTTAATTATTTGAAAGCGCAAGTCTTGCAAGTCTTTTACAGCGCTTGTAAAAATAGCGCTCTAATAGGTCATTTAATTATTTGAAAGCGCAAGTCTTGCAAGTCTTTTACAGCGCTTGTAAAAATAGCGCTCTAATAGGTCATTTAATTATTTGAAAGCGCAAGTCTTGCAAGTCTTTTACAGCGCTTGTAAAAATAGCGCTCTAATAGGTCATTTAATTATTTGAAAGCGCAAGTCTTGCAAGTCTTTTACAGCGCTTGTAAAAATAGCGCTCTAATAGGTCATTTAATTATTTGAAAGCGCAAGTCTTGCAAGTCTTTTACAGCGCTTGTAAAAATAGCGCTCTAATAGGTCATTTAATTATTTGAAAGCGCAAGTCTTGCAAGTCTTTTACAGCGCTTGTAAAAATAGCGCTCTAATAGGTCATTTAATTATTTGAAAGCGCAAGTCTTGCAAGAAAGATTTCACAAAGAAAAAGAAGAGAAAGAGAAAATTCAGGCTATGAATGATAAACTTAAAGAGATCATTCAAAATCTGAAAGAATCTCAGCTCAAAAATCTTGAATTTGAAAAACCAGAAAACCAAGATCAATCTTCATTTCAAACAAAGAATGATCTTCTCAAGGCTGAAGTTGAAACTCTTAAGAATGATTTGAAAAATTTTATTAAGGCAACTGAGACATTTCAGAAAATCATGGGATCTCAAGTAGGGATTTTTGATAAAGCTGGGCTCGGTTTTGACAAAACTCAAAAAACCAAAATGTATGAAACTTTCTTTGTTCCTGAACTAAGAGAAGGAAAATGCAAAATCAAATGCTCATATTGTGACAAAATTGGACATTTAGAATTTGCATGTTACTTTAAAAAAAGGGATAACAAAAACAAGAATAGGAGAATCTTCAAAAGGGAAGAACATTTGATAGTAAAAACAGATTTTTCTGAAAAACTGAAAAAGCAAGAACGATCTTCAGATCAATCTGGAGGCTTAATAGAAACAACTAACATTCAGTTTTTTAAACCAGTTTCAAAAAGAGATTCTTCTCAGTCTAAGATTGATCATTTTGAGAAATCATTTAACAATATGAAACCAGATTTCAAGGCTAACTCCCAAGGACCCAAACAAATATGGGTACCAAAATCATTACAAACTTGTGATGTAGGAACATCATCCAACAATCAAGAAAGAACATTGATACATGACCAAGGCATTCTCAATACACATGAATGGAAAAGTATGATGCCTCATCTCATTACAAAAATTTGGAGTGTCTATAACCCTTGGAAACATTAACAAATCAAAGGTACATGTATCATCTTATTTCGCTTCCATGTATGCGCTTATTATCATGTTCAAAATTAAAATGTTGTCTCTTGTAAAAGATAAACAAAGAGCATAATGGCATTTTCCTTGTATTCTGATTTCTTTTTTAAGGGGGATATTAATTCTTTAAAATTTAGGGGGAGTTTTTCATCTAAAAACTGGAGTCTACTCATTGTTTTCAATGTGTAGTATACATTTCCTTTGTAAAATCCAAACCTTTTTGTGTTGACAAAGGGGGAGAATTATTTTAGATTTTATGTTTAGATTTTATGTTGGTTCAAAAATCTGAAGCATATTCTGAGGGGGAGCTTTTAAAGCTCTCTATGATTAAAATTAGAATCAAAATTAAAATCTAAATTAACATGTTTGTCATCATCAAAAAGGGGGAGATTGTTGAGACAAAATCTCAATTTAATGTTTTGATGAAAACAAACAAAAAGTTAATTAAGAATTCTAATTATGATTCTAAGTGTTTTGATATTTAACATGTGCATTTGAGTGTGTTAAAACAAGATAGGAATCAAAGAAAGCAATCCCAGAAAACGCAGATTGATCTTGAAGCAGTTCTGGAAAACAAACATCAATCCTGGAAATAATTTTCATCCTATACTCTCATATAATCAACAAAAGATCCATCCAAGTCATATATATTCCAGAATTTGAAGAATCAAAGGCATGCTTCAATAAAGGCATATCACAAAGATCATTCCTCTTGAAAAGCAAATGCAAGTACAAGACTACAAGTAGCAAAGTACACTACTGATTTGAACTATTCTAAAGCCTGCACAAGTAACAGAAAAGCAGTACTCAAGGCTGACATACTGACACAAATCACAAAGTACAAGGCCAGTTCATCACAAACCAAAAGATCAATCTTGGATCGATCTTTTGATACAGCTCATCAATCTTGCTTTTGGCAGAACTTATCCAACAACTCTTTTATGACAGCTGGTCCCTTTCCAACAGTCACATGAGCTGTCATAAGCCTTCTTGGAGTCTATAAATGCAGCTGCAAGTTGAAGAACAAAACACAACAATCAGCACCAAGCAAAAGATCAATACTTTCAATCATACTCAAGTGTCTCAAAATCTTTCTTATAGTTTGTTGTTTTGTTTTAATCTTTGTGTTGTAATCATTTACAACTGAGGTCTATTTACAGAATATATTTCTCAAACAAGAGTTGAGTAAATATCAAGATTCTAAATAGTCTCAAATCCATCACTTTGTAACTCAAGGTTGTTTTGTCAAATCTTGAGTAAATTGTAAAAATCCTTTCATGTTTTGAAAGGTAACTTGTTAAAGCCTTTCCAAAACAGTAAGGTAGAATTGAAGAAATCCTTTCTAGGTAGAAGGGTAGGAATTGTGTAAAGATCAAGATTGATCCATGAAAACCAAGAACGATCTTGGTTTGAACATTTAGTGAAAAATCTCACGGTTGTGAGGACTGGACGTAACCCGGGTTGGGTGAACCAGGATATATCCTTGTGTGATCTCTCTATCTCTATCTCTATTTATTTTATGCTTTACAATCATATTTTATATTGATAAAATTGATATTGTTGTTTCAACAAAACCAAGATCGATCTTCATCACTGCCAAGATCAATCTTGGATTGAGATCTTATTTTTTTTACCTTCAATTGGCATCAGAGCTCGGTCTCAAAAGTTCAACACCTAACAAGTGTTAGAGAAAAGATCTAGAAAAATGTCAAAAGATATGTACATTGCTGAAGGAGGGTCATCATATAGACCACCTTACTTTGGTGGCATAGACTACTATTTCTGGAAAAGAAAAATGCAGTTGTTTCTGAAATCTCAAGATACAGGAATGTGGCGCATCATTACAGATGGAGATTTCGTACCAAGAGTCGACCAAAATGATTCAACCTCTGCTGAAAAGAAAGAAGCAGATTGGACAACAGAAGAAAAATCTAAGGTACTCCTAAACTCTAAAGCTCATTTATTCTTATCGTGCGCTTTGAGCAGAGAAGAATGCGAAAGAGTTGATGAATGCAAAACTGCTAAAGAAGTATGGGACACATTACAAACTCATCACGAAGGAACAAGCCATGTAAAAGAAACAAGGATTGATATAGGCATAAGAAAGTTTGAACTCTTTGAAATGAATGAAGGAGAAACCATTGATGAGATGTACTCAAGATTCACAACCATTGTAAATGAAATGCGCTCTTTAGGGAAAGCATACTCAGTACAAGACAGAGTCAGAAAGATCATGAGATGTCTTCCAATAATATGGAGACCAATGGTGACAGCCATAAGTCAGGCCAAGAATCTTGACGTACTCGGACTGGAGGAACTAATTGGAACATTACGAGCACATGAAGTGCTGCTACAAGAAGACAAACCAATCAAAAAGGTCAAAACAATAGCTTTGAAAGCATCTCAAGAAAGTACACCAGTACAAACAGATGAGGACTCAGAAGAAATCGAACAAGAAGATGTTGATAAAGAGATAGTTCGTCTTACAAGAAAGATACAAAGAATGTTGATAAGAAGGGATCAAATCAAAAAGGGATTTCTAGATAAAAAGGAATTCAAAACTGAAATAGATAAAAGCAAAATCATTTGTTTTGGCTGCAACAAACAAGGACATTACAAAACTGAATGTCCATTAAACAAAAAGGTGCCAAAGAAATTTCCTTTCAAAAAGAAGTCAATGATGGCAACCTGGGATGAATCTGATGAATCAGAAACAGAGAAACCTGAAAAAGCCAATCTGTGTTTAATGGCAGATATTGAAGAAACAGAGGTAAATTCTGAACCATGTCTTATATGCAAACAAATGATATATATAATAAAACATAACAGATCATGTGTAAAAAATACCTGAGACAACGTAGATGGCCGCACAGTACGTAGAGGATATTAGGGTTCCCAACGTATATAATTATTTGAAAGATGTAGAGGATATGAGGGTTTCCAACGTATATAATTATTTGAAAGATGCAGTTTACAGCGCTTGTGAAAAAAGCGCTGTAATAGGTAGTTAAATTCAATGAAAGCACATGTATTTTACAGCGCTTGTGAAAAAAACGTTGTAATAGGTAGTTAAATTCAATGAAAGCGCATGTATTTTACAGCGCTTGTGAAAAAAGCGCTGTATTAGGTAGTTCAAATATTTGAAAGCGCATGTGTTTACAGCAGCTTGTGAAAAAAGCGCTGTAACTGATACGCGAAAGCGCTTCCTTTTACAGCGCTTTTTTGACAAGCGCTGTAAAAGCCTTATAACGTTATGCGCAAACGTTATGTGACCTACTACAGCGCTTGTTTTACAGCGCTTGTCATCAAAAGCGCTGTAAAAGGTTCCGTTATTTTTAAAATATAATTACAACAACGCTTGTGTTTAGCAAGCGCTGTAAAATGGGCGCCGTTAAATGTCATTTTTAGCGTAGTGATTTAGTTGTATAATAATATTAATTAAAAAATACAATAAGATATTTTTTGTTGAGACGGAGGGAATAAGTAAGATTATGGTGTTGGTTGTTGTTTGTGGTACATGGTTGAGTATTGAACAACACAACATGCGCAGAGCTAGAAAAGGGGACCAGAGAGGGGTGTAAGAGATGAAGTAAAAAAAAAGAACCAATCACTTAACCAAGTTCAGCTACGGAATTCGATGCAGATTGCTGAATCCATGCATGCTGATCATGGACAATGTAATTCAAATACCATACTACCACGCATTCCTGATTCCACAGTCTCCAGTTCTCACAATAATTGGTCCACCGTATGCTCTTGTAAGAAGAAACCCACTACTTTAATTTGGGACAATGTAACTCATCATGTTAAGTTAAATTAAAATATATTTATAAGCGGAAGTAAATAAAAAGATTCAAACTGCAATTAAATTTTATATATTTAATTCTTAAATATGTCTCTTTTAGAATATTTGTTAGTTTTTTCTTTAAATTATTTTTGCTTCTATCTCATTATAATTTTTTTATTTAGAATATTGCCATGTTCAAATTATTTATCATTGTAGAATATACATTTTTCAATATCTTGATATTATTAAATAATTTACCTAACTACTTCATAATATTTCAACAAAATTTGTCCTTAAGTTATAGTTCAATTGACAATTATCGATATTGTTAAGTTGAATGTCTTGTCTCGAATTTGAACTCAGGACCTCGCAGCTGTGTGAGTTGATTACTGTGGAAATTACTATCTCTTCTAAGAAGAAAAAAAATGTAACCAAATATAAGCAATGTGTTTTCCATCTATTCAATTATAGTATACCAAATTTGTCTTTCATTTAATATACTTTTTTATACAATTAAATGAGTTGGAGATAATTTAGGTGATATAGTTGAACTTTTGATTATGATTATCGAAATTAAATGTGAATAGAAAAAACTTAGATGTATATCCAATATGTTTTTCGTATAGTTTTTAACATAAAATACACATTATGTGGTAGAGCAAACCTCGAGAAAATTATGAATTTCATAAAATTATGGTTAATTAAGTTAATAATCATACGAAAAGTATCTAAGAAAATACGCCTATGTTTTGCCCAATACAATTAATTATTCAATATACATATAAGTAAAAGTAGAAATAAGTTAGGTTGAGTCACACATATGAATATGGCCTACATTAAAAATGTTATGCCCAAATTCAACATATTATATGTCAAAAGCCCATTATTAAGGTTGGGCCTAACCTTTATCAAAGTTTAACAAGACATAAAAGTTGGTTTTAAAAGTTTATTTTACTATATGTTATGAAAGTCTATATTATTTATCATTAGAGTTTTGTAAATAGACGAACAAACTAATATACTAATGAATTTAGTTCTATTTTGATATATAACATGATATGTTAGAATATCTAACATTATATTACATCTGATTTCAATAATATTTTTAAATATGTCAAACATTGATGTAGTTTAGTATATTTAAATGGCATAAATGTTAACAAAATTATGATTTAACACAAACACACACAAAAAATACTATAATAATAAAAAATTATTTATATTGAATTTAATAAATCACTCTCAAAGGTTTAAAAGGCTTTTTGAATGGTTTTAATCTAATTTTTTTTAACTAAATCGTATATTAAAAAAAAATTGGCATGACTTATATATATGTAAAAAAAAAATCTAATCTCATTTGGCTCTATCATAGACTAGATCATGGACCTGTTACCTATCTCCACCTTTACATGGACAATTTTTGTATAGTCACAAGGTTCAGGTTACAAGATTTGGATACACCGACAAAAAAAAAATCTAAATAATAAAATATTTTTAAATAAATAAATGATATATTTTTATGTGTGTGTGTGCAGATCTTATGTCCAAAATATTGTGACCATATAAGTATTTTTCAGCTGACATGCAATCAAGGACAAACTACACTAAAAAGATCAATAGTGATGGTATAATTAGGGGTGTACGTACCCGATCACTTTCGGGTCCGACTCAATCTAACTCGGTGAAATCCGCTTATATTTGGTTTGAGTAATGGATTTAACAATTTAAACCCGTCGATTCGTAGACCCGACCCGATAACTAGTTATATATATTTTTTAAAATTTTGTTTGGTAGTTCCAACAGTCCAATATTATTAATAGCTGATTTTTATATGAATGTTGATGCAAGATGTTCATGCGTCTAGGCTAAATACTGAATTTTTCTCGCAGTTTAGCATTTAATTTGTTTTGGCCTTATAATCTCGTATATCCCTTTTCATAAATTTCGTATCTAATTTTTGTTATAGTTTTATATAATAAATGTATAAATGAAAAACTTATGGTTATGTTTATAATGAATTTAGTTTAAATTTTCACATTTGTTAAATACAAATTTTTTTAGTTAAATACTATTCATTTTAGTTAAATACAATACATGTGAGTTAAATACTATTGTTGAATTTATTTATGTATTCGAAGATTGTTAGATTTTCTTTTTTGTTGAGAGGTTGATGATTTTTTAAAGAATTGAGTGATTTGATTGAAATTTTATAGTTTTTAAGACATTCAAATATTCAACATATTTTCATTCAATATATTTTTCCGTAAAATAAAAAACAAGTTATTATTTATGTATACCCCGTCAACCCAACCCAACATGTTCTTGATCGGGTCGGTTCGGGTTAAATGAAAAAAATACAAATTTAAAACTTAATCCAACCCAACGATAATTGATTAGGTCGAATATCGAATTTTGTCAAAACCGGTCGAACCCAACCCACGTATGCCTATCTATGATAATACTCGTCCATCCATATAGCTTCCAATCTAATCAAACTTGAAGGCTTAGGCTAAAGAATTTTCTCAATGCAATGCTGAGGGCGATCAAACTTAAACCAAAATGTCTTAGCTTCCACATAGTTTCTTAATAAGTACATGATGGAATCTATCATTAACAAACATATACGGTAATCGCCATACCTCTTCTTTTTTTTTTTTTTTAACAAACGCCATACCTCTTTTAAATCGTTTTTCATTAGTTAAAGATAATTGTGTGCGATCTTCCAAACCTTTCACGTGAGGGGTCTGACCCCTTTTGATGAGGTTATTTCAAGAAGTTCAAAACAACATGAGAATTTAATTATTAAAAAAAATCGCTACTTTATTGGATTTGAAACTTGTTAAAGAACTTAATGGAGATAAATTATTTGAGGTAATATTAGTTTCAAATTATGAATCTTGTTGAAAGGTGTAATAAAATTCCTTAAGTTTTAACTCAACTTATAAATATCGATATTGTAAACGATGTGTTGTCTCAATTTTAAATTAGAATCTCACATTTTTGTAAATTAATTATGATGGAATTTGACATTTTTAGAAAAATAAAAATTATCAAACTATTTTTATGAGTTTTAGTTGTTTCTTTTTGTAATTATAACAATTTTGTTCTCTTTATAAGTCTATTGAGAAATTCAGATGCATAGGTTAGTGATTGAAATTACACATTAGTAGGTAGAACTTGAAGATAATTGAAATTACAAATCCTTGTATGAGGTAGAGTCTAGTGGAACTGACTTAAATGACGTATTTTAAATAAAATTATTATGGATGAGATTTTTGAAAGAAAAAAAAAAATCATCTAAATATTTTTGGTGAACTAATTGTAAATTTTAATTAATTGCAGGTAATTTATCTATAATTTTTCAAAAAAAACCTAACACTCACCCTAGAATAATTTTATCAATCATGTCTTAATATTGGGAATTGATCTCAAGTTTCTAATGTGGAATCTAAATCATTCATTAATTATATTTGATGTGATCAGAATTATTAAAAGAAAATGGAATCGTGGAGATTTTCGTTGGACTTCCTCAAATGAAAATTCCAATGGTGAAAATTTGACTCCCCTCAATACCACATTGGTATGTTACCGTATAAACTATTTGTATTTTTATTTACGCCTAAAAGAAGTTTAGAGTGCCACTTCAGTCAACAATGACATATATAAAGTTGGAAAATTGAACTTTGTACTCCACGTTTAGACTCATATTCTCACATATGTAATTTTTGTCCATGATCTTCTTAAAATATCCTCATAGTCGACACTTAAAATTAAAAAAATTAAATAACTAATTCACACATACATCCTTTCAAAAATTCAGAAAAAAGTAATTTTTTTTCTTTAAGAAATCTATCTTTGAATTTTTCAGTAGTAATTTAAATTCAAAATGTATCTTTTGATAGTTATTTTCTACTTAAAAAATTTATTTTTAAATTTTCCAATTAACAATATAACTACAAAAAAATTTATTTTTTAAAATTTTCAGTTCAAAAAATAACCACCCAAAATTTTAAAAACAAAAAATATAATAAGTAAAAAAGTTTCTCAACTTTTCTTTTACTTCTAGAAATTTCGAAACCGAAAAAAAATAATTACGCCAATAAATTTCTCAACTTTTTTTTATCTCCAAATTTTTTTCTTATTGAAAATTTTTAAAACAATAAATTTGGTATAAAAAAAAATCTCAATTTTTCTTTTGTTTGTTCAAAATTTAGAAATTTTTTTTCCATACTAGAAATTTTGCAAATGAAAAATTTGGTAGACAACTCTTTTTTAATAGTTTTTTTACCTATTGAAAATTTAGTACATAAAATTTTCTCAATTTTTTTTTGTCCAAAATTTTTTTAGTAGACAATTTTTTTAATAGGCAAAACTCTTTTTCAATTTTTTTAACTATCAAAAATTTCAAAATCGATTTTTTTGTATATCAGAAATTTTAAAAACAAAAAAATTAATATGAAGTTATTTTCTGAACTTTCTTTATGTCTACCAAAAATTCCCAAAATGAAAAATTTAATACACAAAAAGTTTTCTAACTTTTTTTGCCAACCTAAAATTTCAAAAATAATATATTTGATAGACAATTTTTTCGCAACTTCTTTTTGTCTTTCAGAAACTTTTTAAAACAAAAACTTTCATAGATAAAAAACAGATTCATAAGTATTCAATGAAAGAAAAGTAAAAGTAAAAATAATGAAAATAAAATTATATATTTTTTAAATTGACTTACATCGAAGTGGATATCAAATCTAATTTTCATAAAGTAGAAAACACTCGGTTAACAGACCCAAATTAGAATTAATTTGGGCCTTAAAAGGTCCAACCAAATCTGCTCCCAAAATGAATCTAATTGGCAGTATTAACAAAAAAAAGTTCAATTAAGTATCTTCGTATTTTAATTTTGACCGAAAAATAAATCTTACTAATATCTCATTTTTATTTTTCACGTGCACAAATGATAATATAGCAAATAAATCTTACTAGTTTTTATGCATGACTAAAGCGATTAATTCAACACTCCAGATACTGCAGAACTTCTATTTTGTTTTTTCGTAGTTCAAAGAGTATTATAGAAAAAGAAGTTTTGCCAAAATTATTTTTAATTATTTACTATTGAGAGAAGAATAAATTAAGGGTATTATAATAAAAATATAAACAACTTAATCGAATACTTTCATTGGTAGTATTATATTAAAGCGATACGAAAATAAAGAAATGTACATTTGTTTAAGGTCTTAGATTGATGTTTACTTCGACATTTTGGACATATGTTGAGGCCTTTAAGTTCGCAAGCTCTTACAAAACCATCTAATTTGAATACACCCGTCGCTTCTGTGAATAAGACTACAAATTACAATACAGATATAATGAGCAATGTGTCAACTTCTGCGGAAGTGCTTGTTCGTGTCGAGATCGTCATAGGCTTTATGACTGTTATAGCAATTAGCAACCAAGCACAAACAGCTCTTCATTTATCTTGCACGGGTCACCCAAATTCGTACTACTAAGTTTTAGCATTTGGAAAGTATAACACACGTTTGTTAGGTTTTTTTAATTCCTTGCTTGTTTTTCTTTTCAAGAACCATGAGGTATTAATCATATTAAGCAAAAGGCGGAGTATAAATAGAAACTTATACCATGATAGCCAACTGCAGAAAATAAACTTATACTAGCATTCACATTAAAACGGGAAAATAAAGTACACTGAAAAAAAGCACCCTAAGCTATCCAAATCAAAACACACATAAAGTTATTCAAAAAGAGTCTTTGCAAAATCAGAACCACCAATTTCCATCACCAACATTCTGCTTAATCAACTTCCTCAATTTTGGGTCCAGCACCGCTTCCACTGCCAGTAGTAGGACCATCCTCATCCATGGCTCCACCAGCATCACCACCAGCACCCTGGTACATCCTTGCAATGATAGGATTGCAAATTCCCTCCAATTCCTTCATCTTGTCCTCAAATTCATCAGCCTCTGCAAGCTGATTTCCATCAAGCCATTGAATAGCCTGGTCAATAGCATCTTCGATCTTCTTCTTATCATCAGTTGACAACTTGGAGGCTATCTTATCATCCTTGATTGTGTTTCTCATGTTATAGGCATAGTTCTCAAGTGCGTTTTTGGCCTCCACCTTCTTCTTGTGCTCCTCATCCTCTGACTTGTACTTTTCAGCTTCCTGTACCATCTTCTCAATCTCCTCCTTGGAGAGCCTACCCTTGTCATTGGTAATTGTAATCTTATTCTTCTGTCCTGTTGTCTTGTCCTCCGCAGAGACATTCAAAATACCATTTGCATCAATGTCAAAGCAAACAGTGATCTGAGGAACACCCCTTGGAGCAGGAGGAATACCCGACAATTCAAACTTGCCCAACAAATTATTATCACGGGTCCTCGTTCTTTCTCCTTCATATACCTGAATCAAAACACCGGGTTGGTTATCAGAGTAGGTTGAAAATACCTGCTCCTTCTTGGTAGGAATAGTTGTGTTTCTGGGAATCAACACAGTCATAACCCCTCCTGCAGTCTCCAAACCAAGGGAGAGAGGGGTAACATCAAGCAACAACAGATCCTGCACTTTCTCATTGCCTTCGCCGCTCAAAATAGCAGCTTGAACCGCAGCACCATAAGCAACAGCCTCATCAGGGTTGATGCTCTTGCAAAGCTCCTTTCCATTGAAGAAATCCTGCAAAAGCTGTTGAACCTTGGGAATCCTTGTTGACCCACCAACAAGAACAACATCATGAACGCTGTTCTTATCCATCTTAGCATCCCTCAAACACTTCTCAACAGGCTCCATACATTTCCTAAACAGATCCATGTTGAGCTCTTCAAACCGAGCACGAGTAATAGTAGTGTAAAAATCAATACCCTCATACAAAGAATCAATTTCAATGGTGGTTTGAGCTGTAGAGGAAAGAGTCCTCTTAGCCCTCTCACATGCTGTTCTCAACCTCCTTAAAGCCCTAGGGTTTCCACTAATATCCTTCTTATTTTTCCTCTTAAATTCCTGAACAAAATGATTTACCATCCTATTATCAAAATCTTCACCTCCCAAATGTGTATCACCAGCAGTAGCTTTCACCTCAAAAATACCTTCCTCAATGGTGAGAAGCGAAACATCAAAAGTCCCACCACCAAGATCGAAAATAAGAACATTCTTCTCACCACTGCTGGTAGCTTTCTTATCAAGTCCATAAGCAATAGCAGCAGCAGTAGGCTCATTAATGATTCTCATCACATTGAGCCCAGAAATAACACCGGCATCCTTAGTAGCCTGACGCTGTGAATCGTTGAAATAAGCAGGCACAGTCACAACAGCATTCTTCACCGTGGAACCGAGATAAGCCTCAGCAATCTCCTTCATCTTCATAAGAACCATGGAAGATATCTCTTCCGCAGAAAACTGTTTTTCCTCTCCCTTGTAGTTCACCACAATCATTGGCTTCTCAGCAGGGCCAGGAATCACCTTGAATGGCCACAATTTCATGTCACTCTGTACTGAAGCATCGCTAATTCGCCTACCAATTAAACGTTTAGCATCTGCACACACGCCAATTCAAACCAACACATTCAACAAACGTTCCACTATCAACGATATAATTCACCAAATATTTTATTACAGAGAATTGGAAAATTAAAATAACACTATAACAAATCACGATATATAATTCATTTTTATACCCTAATGTACAAAGACAAACATTGTTACAGTAACTTGCTACATACACAAAAACAGTGAATTGAATAATTAAACCAACACTCTAATAAACTACGATGTTTAAGTCACAGAGTAACTTGATCAGAATAAAAACTGCGGAAAATTAAGGTGTAAGAGGATGATTTTGAAAGTACTTACCGAAAACAGTGTTAGTAGGATTCATAGCGACCTGGTTCTTGGCTGCATCACCGATCAAGCGTTCTGTGTCGGTGAATGCAACGTAAGAAGGGGTAGTTCTGTTCCCTTGGTCGTTGGCTATAATTTCAACGCGGTCATGTTGCCAAACGCCGACGCAAGAATAAGTTGTTCCCAAATCGATTCCGATTGCCGGACCTTCACCTTTTCCAGCCATAATAATCTCTCACAAAATCGCGTTTCGAATGAGAAAAAAGAAATTAGTGTTTGTAGAATACAGAAAAGAATGAATGAAAGCAAGTGTTATTTTGTTTTTGAAACTGAATTGAGTTGCAAGAGAGGGAAGTTCTGTGTTAATATAGGACAAGTTTGATTTCTGGAATGTTCGGTATGGTGGTTTTTGAACCATTGGATTTGTGATTTGGACGGTGGATTATTTGTTCCATAATTGTATTTGTAAAAGCAGTTATAGGAGGGCGGTGTGTGGGATATTCCAGCGTGGTCTAGGTGATTCGAGAAATTTCTGATACGAAATGTCACGCGTTGGAGTACCACGCGCTCAAACTAGCTGTTGGGTGTTGACGTGTGGCGGGGAGCTTGCGTCTCGCATGATTTTCTTTTAAAGTTTTCCCGCGCCATTGGCTGTCGCCCTGGCATTCTATATAACTAACCAATTGGATTTTACTTCAAAACTCTTGTTATTGCACGAATGCTTCGTTATTCATATGTACAAGTACTACATTTAAATTTCAAACAAAATTTTAATTTTATAAATAAGTATTTCTACATAAATTATAGGTTTAGATGAGTCGATATAAAATTATTTATACTTTTTGTACGTATTATGTCAATAGTCAGTAGTGTATATTATAAACATTTTTCTTTCAAAAAATATAAATAAGCACAATCTTAGACATAACTAATTAGATAAAAATCATGAATTAAGTGAAACTTATGGTTTTAAATTCAAAATAATTTTGATTAGATTTTATGAAATATATTTAAATTTAAATTAACTACAAAAATAAAACTTAAATTTATGTATGTAACAAATGATTTAAAAAATTAATTAGATAATAATAAAATAAAATAATTAAAATTTTAAATAGATGATTAACTTGCCACAAATCATAATTTTTATAATCTGTCTCATATAAAGGGGACATTATTATTTTCTTTTTTACTCAACCACATAATTTTTTTTAAATAACTGTATAATTTTGTTACTTTTGTTATTTTATTTGATAAATATTAACCATTGAGATACTTAGTAAAAACTATATTTAATAGGTAAAAAAAAAATGTCAGATAACATTTTATGATAACTAATCAAAGAAATCTTTCGAAAGATCATTTTAATAACTCAGAGCTTCAAAATCATCACAAACTGAAACATTAACATCAAACGTGAACTTAACATTTCGAAATTCAAGTCAATATAACTCATGTTTTCAAAGAGATGTTTGAAAGAATTAAGACTTACAGTGAGAGATGAGGATGTTGAAGTATATACTATGAAGTTAAGAGGGAAAGTGATTATGTATTTATTTTGCTTTTCTGACAAATAAAAATTTTATAATTATTTTTATTACTTATAATTATTTTATATTTGATTGGTTATGTCTAACTATTAATGATTAGGTGAGTGTTCAAGAATTTCTCCCAAAATTATATTATTTTATGGTATCACTAAATTATTAATTATTAATGTTTATTTTGCTATTAAACCTTTTACTATGTATTACTTTGTTTTTTTTTCCAATTTTTTAAATTTATTTTTCTTATATCATTAATGAACGATATTTTATAAAAATTACTCATAATTTCTTTTTTTATATAACATTGATAAAATATCTTAATTGATGTGAAATTGGAAAAATGACATATAATTTGACATAAACAAAGTATTAATACAAAAATACTTTTACAAAATTTGCACTATGTAATTAAATTTAAGATAATATGTTTAACATCAAATTAATTACATCAATAACTTATTATTTAGAATGTTAAAAAAATCATTTGGTGAAATATGTTTATGATAATTATCACTGCTTTTGTCCCACAATATTTGTTTGGTAACTTCAATTTATTTATGGAAATAATATATGTTTCCAAAACAAATGATACATTTTTACGGCATTTACATAATTCATATTATTAGTAAGTAATCCAAAATAGAAAACAAATTAGTCCAAAAAAAAATGAAGTTAAACTATTATGATATACTATTTTAAAATGGTCATCACATGCATGTTATATGTAGCAGACAAATTTAAAATAAATATTTTAAAATGATAAAAGTTGTTTAATGTGCTTTACTTATGCTTTATTGTCCACTTAACATGTTAAGTTTGAATTTTCGTTGAAAGATGTACCAACTTTAATATATGATATAACTCAAATAAGATTATATTTGGTGAAGATAACTTATGGAAAACTAAAAAAACATGTACTTATGAATGAAATAAATGTTTAATGATTTTCTAATATGTCACATTTACTTTTTCAAGATTTGTATCGTAATCTTTGTTTATGGTGGATACTATTTTATAATATTCTTATATTATAATCTTAAATAGTTTAGAATATAAAGTATGATGTATGTCATTTGCATGATCAAAAAATTTGTTTAATAAATCTATGTTTTGAACAAAGGAAAGAAAAAGAAAAAGTTAGAGAAGAAAATAAAACATTTATATCAAAAAAGAATTCCTCTCATTTGTTACATATTGAAAATGGAAAGAAATAAGTATATTTGGTGGAATCCACTCAGTCTTTCTTTTTCCTCAAATTGAAAATATGTCTTTAGTGTCTGCAAATATACTACTTTTGATTAGTCCTCGTAAGTTTTTTTTGTTTAAATTTAGTCCGTGTAAAATCAAAGACGGTTGATTTTGGTCCCTAATGTCAAATCAAAAGTTATAAAAAAAATTGTCAAACTGCTGTGACACGGAAGAAGACGGGTTTTCTAAAACTCCTAAACCCCACTTTTAATTTCTATTCATATTTTTTTTACAAAATAACACTAATTATTAAAAGATAATTAATAAATTTATTAATTAATAATATAAAACATTTTAATTTTTAATATATTACAAGAGATGATGTGCTGGTGTGCATTTATAGGGGCCACGTGTCTCGAC